>NC_069112.1:81182709-81487436 GCF_025612915.1 Magallana angulata | reverse complement strand
TCTGTAGCCGGAACTCTGTGTGACCACGTGACTGGTACAGTGAGTATATTTCTAATGCGGAAATAATTTTAAACACAATAATTTAGTTATGAAGCGCTAGAAATGAAGAATATGAGTCCTCTCATTTTTAATAATAAGTATAATGTTTTTTCGTATGTAATTTTAAAGACTGGTATGCTTTTAGTGTGTGTGTGTGCGGGGGGAGGGGGGTGTTGATGTTATAATAAACTGTTGTTCAATTCCTAGTTAATGTTTCGATAATTCACAAAATGCAGTATACATTGGAACATTAATTATGGTAAAAACAACTGTGATTATACAAGTTCGTTTATGTGATTGTAGACTTTTATAGAACAAATGATGAATAATTTCGGTGATAAGTCATTTTTACCGTGTGTCTGTATAAACTTGGGTAAATGAGATAAGGTCTGATATCATCATGATTATTTCGTGCAGTCCCTGATCTTTCTTACGTTGTTGTAGATTTCGACCAACCGATAAACGGAACGGGATGAATATCTGCCATTCAGTCATTTGAAAGGTTACTGAAAAGTGACTGAATGGCATATTTGTATCATTCAGTCACCTTTCCTGACAATTCAGTTATAATTCAGTTGACTGAATGGCAGAGCTTCATTTAAGACGCAGAGTATTTTTTACCGAATTTGACATAAAAGGACCGATCGTTAAAAAAAACTGGACATACTTTTGAGTTCATCCCTGAACATGTGAAACATATTTCGATATTAATTCATCTAATTCTTTGTGAGAGGTTATTTTCAATAAGCAGTACACGACAAGGAAACATATCTAATTTAAGATTGGATCTCCGATGTGGGGGATATATTTCCTGGCCAATAACTAAAACTTGAAGGGCTTTAATTATTGACTTCTAAAGCCTCAAAAAGCTCTTCAGTAGTACATTGTCTCTCTCTCTCTCTCTCTCTCTCTCTCTCTCTCTCTCTCTCTCTCTCTCTCAATCAATCAAACTTATTCCCTTGTATATAAAGTGGTAAAAAGAAAAGAAACAAACAGCTTTTGTACAGAATTACTTATTGACAAATTATATTATAAACCTGTATAATTTAAACTCTTTGACGAAAAAAAACCTGTTTAATTGAATTACTCTATAACAAAAACAGAAACAAATAGGTTAAACATTGTCTATTTTACAAAGCAAATGAAATAAATACCTGTAGTATTGACTTCTTTTAAGAGGACCATTTTATTATTAAAACACAAATATACAAATTATTGCATCTTTTTTATCAAAAAACTTTAAAAATGAACGAGTTAAATATATAATCTTTTTTTTTCTTTTTTTTTTCAGTCGCCATTCTTGAACAAATAAATGGGCATTATTGGTATTTTAAAAAAATGAATAATTGGGTGGTCATGCATATATCTATTGTTTATAAATCCATGGAATCTATTGCATTTGTACAAATTATTTAGGTCAAGGAACTCTGAACATATTCGACTCAGATCATAAATCATTTTAAATAAAAGTGCACATTCAATCTCAGTATTGTTGATAAAATATCAAGATGGATAATTTAACTTCCGTATAGATATTAAAGTCAAATGTCTACTTATCTTTTTTATTCATTAAAAAAATACTTTTCACTAACCACATTTAAGTTGTTGAAGACACACTTCCTACTTGTAGACAACGATCAGGTTGTGGAATATTCTGTAGCCGGAACTTTGTGTGACCAAGTGACTGGTACAGTGAGTATATTTCTAATGCGGAAATAATTTTAAACACAATAATTTAGTTATGAAGCGCTAGAAATGAAGAATATGAGTCCTCTCATTTTCAATAATAAGTATAATGTTTTTTCGTATGTAATTTTAAAGACTGGTATGCTTTTAGTGTGTGTGTGCGGGGGGAGGGGGGTGTTGATGTTATAATAAACTGTTGTTCAATTCCTAGTTAATGTTTCGATAATTCACAAAATGCAGTATACATTGGAACATTAATTATGGTAAAAACAACTGTGATTATACAAGTTCGTTTATGTGATTGTAGACTTTTATAGAACAAATGATGAATAATTTCGGTGATAAGTCATTTTTACCGTGTGTCTGTATAAACTTGGGTAAATGAGATAAGGTCTGATATCATCATGATTATTTCGTGCAGTCCCTGATCTTTCTTACGTTGTTGTAGATTTCGACCAACCGATAAACGGAACGGGATGAATATCTGCCATTCAGTCATTTGAAAGGTGACTTAAAGGTTACTGAAAAGTGACTGAATGGCATATTTGTGTCATTCAGTCACCTTTCCTGACAATTCAGTTATAATTCAGTTGACTGAATGGCAGAAGTTCATTTAAGACGCAGAGTATTTTTTACCGAATTTGACATAAAAGGACCGATCGTTAAAAAAAACTGGACATACTTTTTAGTTCATCCCTGTACATGTGAAACATATTTCGATATTAATTCATCTAATTCTTTGTGAGAGGTTATTTTCAATAAGCTGTACACGACAAGGAAACATATCTAATTTAAGATTGGATCTCCGATGTGGGGGATATATTTCCTGGCCCATAACTAAAACTTGAAGGGCTTTAATTATTGACTTCTAAAGCCTCAAAAAACTCTTCAGTAGTACATTCTCTCTCTCTCTCTCTCTCTCTCTCTCTCTCTCAATCAATCAATCAAACTTATTCCCTTGTATATAAAGTGGTAAAAAGAAAAGAAACAAACAGCTTTTGTACAGAATTACTTATTGACAAATTATATTATAAACCTGTATAATTTAAACTCTTTGACGAAAAAAAACCTGTTTAATTGAATTACTCTATAACAAAAACAGAAACAAATAGGTAAAACATTGTCTATTTTACAAAGCAAATGAAATAAATACCTGTAGTATTGACTTCTTTTAAGAGGACCATTTTATTATTAAAACACAAATATACAAATTATTGCATCTTTTTTATCAAAAAACTTTAAAAAATGAACGAGTTAAATATATAATCTTTTTTTTTCTTTTTTTTTTCAGTCGCCATTCTTGAACAAATAAATGGGCATTATTGGTATTTTAAAAAAATGAATAATTGGGTGGTCATGCATATATCTATTGTTTATAAATCCATGGAATCTATTGCATTTGTACAAATTATTTAGGTCAAGGAACTCTGAGCATATTCGACTCAGATCATAAATCATTTTAAATAAAAGTGCACATTCAATCTCAATATTGTTGATAAAATATCAAGATGGATAATTTATCTTCCGTATAGATATTAAAGTCAAATGTCTACTTATCTTTTTTATTCATTAAAAAAATACTTTTCACTAACCACATTTAAGTTGTTGAAGACACACTTCCTACTTGTAGACAACGATCAGGTTGTAGAATATTCTGTAGCCGGAACTTTGTGTGACCAAGTGACTGGTACAGTGAGTATATTTCTAATGCGGAAATAATTTTAAACACAATAATTTAGTTATGAAGCGCTAGAAATGAAGAATATGAGTCCTCTCATTTTCAATAATAAGTATAATGTTTTTTCGTATGTAATTTTAAAGACTGGTATGCTTTTAGTGTGTGTGTGTGTGCGGGGGGAGGGGGGTGTTGATGTTATAATAAACTGTTGTTCAATTCCTAGTTAATGTTTAGATAATTCACAAAATGCAGTATACATTGGAACATTAATTATGGTAAAAACAACTGTGATTATACAAGTTCGTTTATCTGATTGTAGACATTTATAGAAAACGTGATGAATAATTTCGGTGATAAGTCATTTTTACCGTGTGTCTGTATAAACTTGGGTAAATGAGATAAGGTCTGATATCATCATGATTATTTCGTGCAGTCCCTGATCTTTCTTACGTTGTTGTAGATTTCGACCAACCGATAAACGGAACGGGATGAATATCTGCCATTCAGTCATTTGAAAGGTGACTTAAAGGTTACTGAAAAGTGACTGAATGGCATATTTGTGTCATTCAGTCACCTTTCCTGACAATTCAGTTATAATTCAGTTGACTGAATGGCAGAAGTTCATTTAAGACGCAGAGTATTTTTTACCGAATTTGACATAAAAGGACCGATCGTTAAAAAAAACTGGACATACTTTTGAGTTCATCCCTGTACATGTGAAACATATTTCGATATTAATTCATCTAATTCTTTGTGAGAGGTTATTTTCAATAAGCTGTACACGACAAGGAAACATATCTAATTTAAGATTGGATCTCCGATGTGGGGGATATATTTCCTGGCCAATTACTAAAAGTTGAAGGGCTTTAATTATTGACTTCTAAAGCCTCAAAAAGCTCTTCAGTAGTACATTCTCTCTCTCTCTCTCTCTCTCTCTCTCTCTCTCTCTCTCTCTCTCTCTCTCTCTCTCTCTCTCTCTCTCTCTCTCTCTGTCAATCAATCAAACTTATTCCCTTGTATATAAAGTTGTAAAAAGAAAAGAAACAAACAGCTTTTGTACAGAATTACTTATTGACAAATTATATTATAAAAACCTGTATAATTTATTAACTCTTTGACGATAAAAAAAAAACCTGTTTAATTGAATTACTCTATAACAAAAACAGAAACAAATAGGTAAAACATTGTCTATTTTACAAAGCAAATGAAATAAATACCTGCAGTATTGACTTCTTTTAAGAGGACCATTTTAACATTAAAACACAAATATACAAATTATTGCATCTTTTTTATCCAAAAACTTTAAAAATTAACGAGTTGAATATATAATCTTCTTTTTTTTTCTTTTTTTTTTTGGTCGCCATTCTTGAACAAATAAATGGGCATTATTGGTATTTTAAAAAAAATGAATAATTGGGTGGTCATGCATATATCTATTGTTTATAAATCCATGGAATCTATTGCATTTGTACAAATTATTTAGGTCAAGGAGCTCTGAGCATATTCGACTGAGATCATAAATCATTTTAAATAAAAGTGCACATTCAATCTCAATATTGTTGATAAAATATCAAGATGGATAATTTAACTTCCGTATAGATATTAAAGTCAAATGTCTACTTATCTTTTTTATTCATTAAAAAAAATACTTTTCACTAACCACATTTAAGTTGTTGAAGACACACTTCCTACTTGTAGACAACGATCAGGTTGTGGAATATTCTGTAGCCGGAACTTTGTGTGACCACGTGACTGGTACAGTGAGTATATTTCTAATGCGGAAATAATTTTAAACACAATAATTTAGTTATGAAGCGCTAGAAATGAAGAATATGAGTCCTCTCATTTTTAATAATAAGTATAATGTTTTTTCGTATGTAATTTTAAAGACTGGTATGCTTTTAGTGTGTGTGTGTGCGGGGGGAGGGGGGTGTTGATGTTATAATAAACTGTTGTTCAATTCCTAGTTAATGTTTCGATAATTCACAAAATGCAGTATACATTGGAACATTAATTATGGTAAAAACAACTGTGATTATACAAGTTCGTTTATGTGATTGTAGACTTTTATAGAACAAATGATGAATAATTTCGTTGAATAGTCATTTTTACCGGGTGCCTGTACAAAGTTGGGTAAATGAGTTAACGTCTGACATCATCAAGATTCTGTTGCGCAGCTCCTGATTTTTCTTACGTTGTTGTAGATTTCGACCAACCGATAAACGGAACGGGCTGAATCTCTGCCATTCAGTCATTTGAAAGGTGACTAAAAGGTAACTGAATAGTGACAGAATGGCATATTTGTGTCTTTCAGTCACATTTCCTGACCATTCAGTTATAATTCACTTGACTGAATAGCAGAGCTTCATCCTGCTCGGGGCGTGATGATTTCAGTTCTGTTATTTTTATAGAGTTATGAATTAACAAAAGAAATAAGTTCGAATCATACTCGTTAGATGTAAATATACAATGATAAATCAATCCTAACTTTTAAAATCACTAACCCCATACCTCTTTGGAATTCAAATTATTCTTCAAACTCCCGTTTTGTCATACACAAAATAATGATGTTTAACCTTCTGGTTTCGGTATTATCAAACAGAAAACTTAACGTCACTGCGACATTTTAAACGACGTCTTATTTTTTTGACGTTTTACTTAGAGGTGCATATTACGATACCGTAATTCCTTACTTACGTTTGTTTGGTACAGAGTTATAAGACAATTTAAATGCATGTATGGCTTGATAAGGATATCAACAGTTTCCCCATATTTAATAAAAGTAGTATTAGAGTACAATCGAAATATGATTAGCATTTTTTTTAAATGGGCGTTTTATTACCTTTTTTGTTTTGATTTGGCACTCAAACGCATGTACTAACTATCAATAGTGATAATTATATATAAAGCGGACTCTTGTTATATTGAAATGATTGAAAACAATACAGTGACTTTGTATTTGCTTAGCTATTTGGTTATACATATTGTAAAATAAATATTTCGTTTTTAATTTAAAAAAAGAATATTGTAGTAAAATTGAAAATGAAATTATTCTTAACTTTTAACCTAGCAAATTACAAGAAGCGATTGATAAGACAAATGCAATATCATGTTAACATATTTAGGATATACATGTATCACTCCCAAACGTTATCCAATCCCCATATATGATGCAGGTTTTAATTTAATATTATTGCAAACTTCATCCAAACGGCACTTTAAAATCAAGAAACTACCCATTAACAGTTCTCAATCTTTTGAATTTATCAAAAAAAATCTTTGTTATTGTGAGTACAAATCAGAGCTTATTTGCATTGGAAAATATTTTGATTCTTGGAATTGAGGGTTTCTAACACAGTAAACAATACAAATTTATGTTAGTTGACAAAGTTTTTATAACAGCAATTTTCTTATGCGCCATTAATTCCAAGAATGAAAAAAATAAACTCGACATACTATTGAGAAAAATTAAATTCGTCCCTGTTCATGTGGCACATGTTTTATATTCATTCATTTAATTCTATGTGAGTGATCTTTTTTAAAAAGCTGTTCACGACAAGGAAACATATCTAATTTAAGATTGGATCTCCGGTGTGAAGGATATATTTCCTGGACAATGACTTAAGTTTAAAGGGTTTTAGTTATGGCAACTAAAGACTCAATAACAGTAGTACATTGTGTGTGTGTGTCTCTCTCTCTCTCTCTTTCTCTCTCTCTTATTGCCTTGTTTTTTGAAATGGTAAAAAGAAAAAGAAAAGAAAGCTTTGCATAGAATTACTTATTCACAAACCAAAAAACAAATCATATCATTCAACAACTCTTTGACGATGCAAAGTAAAAAGTAGCTGTATATTTGAATTACTCTATAACAAAAACAGAAACAAATAGGTAAAACATTGACTATGTTACAAAGCAAAATAAAATAAATAGCTGTGGTAAAGACTTCTCTTAAGAGTACAGTTTTATATGTTTAAACAAATAACTACAAAAAAATTGCATCTTTTTTTATCCAAATATAAAGAAAATAAACGAGTTGTATATATATTTTGTTTCTTGGATTTTTTCGCCATTTTTGAACAAGGACAATATATAAAAAAAGATGGGTCGTCCTGCATGTATCTATTGTTGATAAACTCGTGAAATCTATCGAATTTGTACAAATTATTTAGTCGAAGAACTCTGAGTTGCAATATTTGACTAAGATCATGATTCACTTTAAATAAAAATCTACATTCAAGCGCAATATTGTTGATAAAAAATCAAGATAGATAATTTAACTTCCAGATCCATATTAAAATCAAATGTTTTACTATCTTTCAGATTCATTGAACAAAATACTTTTCACTTACTACATTTAACTTGTTGAAGACACTCTTGCTACTTGTAGACAACAATCAGGTTATGGAATGTTCTGTAGCGGGAACTTTGGGTAACTACGTGACTGGTACAATGGGTATAGTTCTAATCACAATAATTCTGTGTACACACTAATATGTTACCCGGAAGCTTGTGGTACCACGTGACTGGCACCACCAGTACATTACGTATGCGGAAATGATTTTATACACTCTTATTAAGTGTTAGAAATGAAAAATAGGATTATGATCTTTTTTATTAACTTGTATAAGTAAAATAATTTTTATTTAATGTAATGTTTAAGAGCGCTGGGCTTTAGATGTGTGTGCGCGGGATGGGGGGGGGGGGGGTGTTGTGTTGCTGTTGTATTAAAAGTGTAGTTCAATTCCCAGATATTGCTTAGATAATTCACAAAATGCAGTATAAATTGGAAGCTTAATTATGCTAGCAACATCTATGATTATACAAGATCACATGAAAGAAAATGAAAACATACCAGGTCTCTTAGTTCTTATTGACTTTGAGAAAGCCTTCGATTTTGTTACATGGTCCTTTAAATACAAAGCTCTAGAGGATTTGGCAATAATAATATAAATTGGATAGAAATTCTCAACAAAGATTATAAGCCCTCTGTTTTACAATATGGCTTCCTGTCAGAATAGTTCAAAATCCAAAACAAGATGTAATTTTATCTCGTAGTAACAGCCTGTTGAATTTATTTCGAAAGTGTGATAAAGTTAAGAGAGAAATTGTTAGTATCGATTACCTAAAAGGTTGTTTAAAAATGGTTTAGATTTCTATCTTCATGGCATCTCTTAAATGTTCATGGATTAAGAAATTAAACTCAAGGCTACAAACGATGGATGGACTTTTTTTTTAATCAATAAATGGTTCTGAATTTGCAAAAAAAAAAATGATAGATTTTGGTGATGATTTTCTATAATGCATGGTTGTTCAAAGAAATAATTTTTCGGCAAGATGTTTTTCATTCTTGGCTCTGCTATACTAAGCAAATTATTAAAAGTTCATTAAATACCAAGAATGCTTTCAATATTACTGTGTGGTACAACTCTAATGTAAAAATTGAATGTAAATATTTAATTATCAAAGTTTTTTGTTGTTTTTTTTTGTAAATTTTATTTTTTCTTGTCAATAAATACACCATATAAACAACATTTTATCAATCAAAATATAATAGATGCGATAATAATGATAGTATTAGCATTAACAATAGTAGCCACATAACATGTGCTGGTAATGATATAAAATATTTAAATTAGGTCATATGCATACATCTTTATGAAATAATAGACATATTCTTTTTTAAGTTACATTTAACGGTACATGTATACTGGCACTGTACCAGTTATCGGCTAAAATTTAATGTTTTCTTTTCGTATTTTCTTATTTCTTGACATTTTTGGATAAAATTTGCCATATTTTAAATAATGAACTCCTTATTTATCAATCTGTTAGTTTATATCATTTTTTGGAACCGCAAACATCTTGTTTTGTGATTTTTATCTGGTCCCGAATTTGCCGAGTTTTTACGACCTACTGTACCAGTTATCAGTTTCGTGGTAATAACATAGTAAAATCCCTGTACATGTTGATTTTATACTCTGCTAAATGAAATTTAAATTATGTTCCTTGTGGAGTCAGACTAAAGTAGTCGGGGTTGTGATACATTATAAACAAAACTCAATTAATTATTCTTTTATTATCATACGGTAATTCACCAAATCGTACACGTATTGAATACATAATTGTGCAATCAGGCGTTCAACTGCGCTACGAATCTCTCGGAAATTAATGAATTCCTTTTGTTTATACATGTTAAATGTATTGATATAATATGTCCAATCAAAGAAGGGATATAATAACCTATCACAAAGAGGTAATATTCTATTTTTAACTTATTACGTCATTTCCCCCACTGCTGAAAGTGCAAAGATGTAAAACCAGCGGTAAACAATGATCGTTTAAGCTCATGTTTAAAACATATTCAAGAAAGTTTTCAAGCAAACCTACTTTTCTTTATTCGAAAAAGACGACTGAATTAAAAAATCTTGGATTTTCCCGTGCTATAAACCCAAAACCTCAGTTTAGCCGATAACTGGTCTTAGCCGATAACTGGTACAGTACCAGTATTGCTTCAAAAAAAGAAAATAGTGGTAATAATAATTATAATAATAATAATAACTAGAGCAAAGCTCGTTGCAAAGCAACGAGTGGGTTTTCCGCTAATGTCGAAAGCAACGCTAGAAGAACGTCTAAAAAGCAGAGTTCTTAATCTAGTAACAAAGAAACCTAAGTACAAAAAGATAAAAAAAAAATCGAGTGATTCTTGGTACAACTTAACATGATCTGAATGTTTTTTAAGTACGACTTAACCAAAAACCCTTAACCATTTCAAGAACGACTTAACAAAAAAAACCAATGTGTTTAAGTACGACTTAACAAATTTGACTTCATTTTAGGTACAAGTTTACTTTACCTTGAACTAACATCTTTTTTCTTAACCCAGAATGCGAAATTAAAATTTATGTAAAAAAAACAATTTTGTTTAAAACATAATTCTGAGCAACTTTTCCTCTTCACTGCTTTTCAAAAGGTTGACCTTTCGTACTGTGTGCTCGTTGCGTCATTAATTGTCACCCAGCAGGCATTTCAACGTTGATTCAACGTTGAAACAACGTCATGCCTCAACGTTGAAATGACGTTGAATTTTGGTTGAATATGAAAGTTGAATGGACGTTGAAATTTTGACGTTGATTCAACGTTGATATCTGACGTTGTTTCAACGTTGATTTAACGTCTTCTGACGTTGTTACAACGTTTAAATTTAGTTGATATTTGGTTGAAATGCTACAACTGTTTGACCTTGAACACTGATTTTTTTTCGCTAATTGCAGTGAATCATTTTGCCTCAAATTATTTTATGAACAACATGACACCAGAACAAATATCATTAATCAATTTATTCAAGAGAGAAACAGTTAAATAAATTGAAAGTATCACTTAAAATCACTGATGGATAACCTAGCTCACATCTGTAGCCAGCTTTTCACAAAAACATTAGTTTAAGAAGATGAAAAAGAGTAAAATCATTAGTTCTGGTCAAGTGAACGTGAAAAACAGTCAATCTCTTCTCCTTCTTCCACCTCCTCCCACACGCTCCGGGGCATATTTTAGGAATTTAGCCAAATCTTCATTGAATTTTGATTCTGTATACTGTGTATGAGATGTCAATACAGTTTCTGAAACAGACATAAAGGTGCTTTATAATACCGTATATGTTCCTCTGTATATATTTTTTTCTTTACATAAAGACCATTCAACCAAAATTGGATCCTTTGATCTGCTCCAGTGGCTTTTTCCTTGCAGATCACGGGATCTAATTTCAATAAGATTGCCATAAAGATAACACACCATTTTTAAATAGATGTATACTGTAGATTCCTAATTAAACACAAGGAATTAATATCCATGTAAAATTGCCAAAAGCACATCTCGCGGATTTTATGATCTCCCTATTAATTTTTGGCAGGTGTAAATTTAATGAATATATATGATAAAAATTATGTGTTCTAGCAATTTGATGCATTAAATAATTGAATCGCAAAATGAAGTAATCATGAAAAATGAGGAATCTACAGTACTCTGCGTCTGCACCAACTAATCAAATTATGTTTTAATTGTTTCAATCTACAAGTACTACAAATGAGAAATTTGACAGTAGTAAAAATCAGAAAACATTTTACCTTTTATAAGGAGGTAGAGTTGGGAGGAACCAAAAGCTTTCTTTCCCCGTTTTCCCTTCATGTTTAGACCAGCCATGTACGAGTTTGTCATAGTTCTGAAAATAAATTGAAATATGTCATACTTCAAATACTTAGTATTTCATATCACTCTGAATACAATGTCATACATTGATTTTTTCAATAAATGATCTTTAATTATTCAGTAACATCATTCTTTATTTACCTTAACATTGCTTTCTTCATGTGGTCAGTACCATCTGTACCTCCAATCTTTTGAAGCAAGAATTTCTGAAATGCAATTGTTCATTTTCATTCATACTTTGTAGTGTTACTGCAATATATAAATTTACATTCCAAATATTTTTTGCATGTAAAGTGTGTGAAAAGATACTGAAGTAATAAGACCGTAACACACAAACGGAACTCAAAGGTTAAAATGACGAGTTTAACCGTGACATAACAAACTTTGAACGATGTAAAATGCAACGTCACAAGCGAGAATCAAAGTTCACGCTTGTGGCTGTTACAATGGCTATTCCATTAATTTGAATTTATCCTTAGAATAAAATAGAAATTTTGACATATAAATCACATTTGCAGACAAAGCAAGAAGTTAGAAAAATGTAAATATAAGCTTTAAATCATTATTTTTTGAAAGATATAGTCTCATAACTGCAGCGGTGTGTGCATACAAATTTTATAATGCGCATTAGTTATTTATGAAAATTTGTATGCACACACCGCTATTGTTATGATACAATATCTTTCATAAAATAATGATTCAATGCTCAAATGTATAGTAAAGGAGAACATTATATTCATTCTATACACAATTTCTAATTTTAATTCTGCATTTCAGTCATTTTGTGTCATATCAAGAGAATAAAAAACCTGAGTCCAGCACCAAAGGTTTAATTTTTTTTGTAATAATTCCTGACTGTTAGAGAAAATCTTTGAGGGTTACTTCTTGTGATTTAACTTGAAGAATAATTCCCCTCATTTGATCAAGAATTTAGAGTTTATGTATATTCACCTCACCTCACCTAACCTCTTCTTGCCCGCTGGCACATAAGGCAGGCCCATTATAGTATGTATATAAAAATACAACATAATTCTACACGAAACATGACAATTTACATCTATTTTCAATTACTTACAAAGCTGGCTTTAAAGTCCCGGTTTTCAAGTCTTCTGTCTAAGGCTTCAAATCCTTCTTCTGAGTCTATGGTAACAAGATCAACGTCTTCTGTATTTGAAGCTGTTGTTACTGGACTCTTAAGAAGGTCTCTTATTTCAACAAGAAGGTAGAGGACTCTTCTCTGAAATCCTGTGAAACAGAATATAACTAAGTATTAAACATTTAACACCCAAGGCATCATAAGCAAAAATTCTAGTCTCATAAAAGGTCCCTTGAATTGAAAATTTGTAACACATCTAACTGTACTCACTTTCTTCGGTCATGGGAAAGGTCATTTTCACTGTTGCTTGATTGTGCAAGCGCATGAACAAATGTATTGTACCGTCTCCAGTTTCTGAGATAGGCCATGTCTTAAATAGAACAAAAAAATACATGCACGTGCAGCTAGTTTTTGTTTCTATTGTTTGTATTGATTAACCATTATAAATAATATCATCACTTTGAGTTAATATTAACATCATAATCATTACAAATATAAATACTTATATACTAGGCCTAAAGTACTGTCTTCAATACTGTGAATTGAATATGGACTGTTAGTGTTAAAGGATTTATTGTTTTCCTTTAAAGACCATCGAAGGTAAAAGATAAGATTATTACTTTCTATATACTGTATTACAAAACGGCTTCGATCAGTTGCCTGGGTACACTTATTGAGTATTAAAACTTGCATCGTTATGTTGGAGACCAAAGATCAACGACAACAATAAAATCCCAATTCTATTTATAGTTTCACTCTTCTGTTAACTTGTACGTAAATCGGAAATTCTCTTAGTTAACTCGTCCAAAGAGTCATTCGTGATACGTGTGAACTATCGTACATAACATTACTAACGTTAGTGGTGAAAAATAAAAATAAAAACACCACAAAAAACACCAAAAACTTAAAGACATTTTCAAGGCTAACAATACTTTGATATTATTAGACTAATGTAAGTTAGAGATCGATCAATTTTTACATGCATTCTCTGTTCGTTAGTGGTGAATTCAAAAACACGCGCCATGCGGTTAAGCATTTTTTTCTAGCTTGGAAAAAAATAAAAACATTATACAACATGCATTATATAATTGAAAGAAACACTTACTTTACTATTTTAGAGGATGAAATCCAAAATGTCCTTGTATTATAGGTCGATGTAGAATTTATAAATGCTGCTCCTCACGGTCTCAAGTTTGGAATGGCGTTCAAAATGGCTTCCCAGCTAGGATATCTTATCCCCAGCTGGACACTGGTTCTTTGTTTCAGTTGGCGCGGTAATTTGTTCGCGCCAGTACTTAATACTTGTCTGGCCAGCATGCGCTTTCAAGCTGAGCAGATATGGAGGATGTGCAATAGATCAATGGCTATCGCGCACCTTGCCGCATAATTTGTTTACATGCGCTAACTTTCGCCATAACTGAATTTATTTCACTATCAACAGTTTTATTCATTAACACTATATATATAAATGATTCATAAAGTTACTTAAATCATTTCAAGCTGTGTAGATATTTGGGGGGGGGGGGGTTACAAGATCAATGCCTATCGCGCGCTTTCCGCATACATGTAAATTCTTTACATGTGCGATTTTTTGCCATCACTGATGATGTTTTTTCACTTTTTATGCCCACAAATTACAGAATTCAATAATTACACGAAATTATGAAAAATACAATTTTATAAATATATGTATGAGAAATTTAATTTGGTCGATATTGGTCAGAATATCTGACGTTTAACTAACGTTGAAAATTTGTCATGTTGATAACGTCTTTTTCTTCAACGTCGCACAACGTTGTATTTTGGTTGATCAACGTCGTCAACCATGATCAACGTATTTTCAACGTTGGTACAACGTCGTATGCCTGCTGGGCAGAAACTTATCGATGTTAAGTTTACTTTACTGTACTTCTGTGAATATTTTCTATGTAAAATTACTATGAACCAGACAACATTGAAATGGTGAACATTTCAAAGGGCCCCGCTTATGTTATTTCAGAGAATTCTGCTTTGACCTAGACCTATAACTTGAAATTTTTCCAGCTGGCATAGAACTTTAAATTCAATTTCATTCCCCCTAACATACATGCATTTTTGTTCAATCTGACCAAGATTAAGCATATTTGGAAAATTATCTACTATTTAAAACTAATTTTAAAAAGATCTGCTATGACCTTCACATTGACAGACTTGGTTCAAGGTCACTGCACGCCATTAACCAATAAACTCTGTAAAGGTAAAATATTAGCCATATAGGGGCTAAAAGGAGAGTATATCTATGCTCTTAAAATATGGATTTTTGTGTGATCTGATATGACCTTGACTCTTAATCTACAAATATCATTCGAGGTCGTTGCATATATTTTAAACAAAGGCATCATGTGGGTAAAGTATGAGGCTGAATGGAGCAAAGGGAGAGAAGATATACTCCGGACAAGGATTTTTAAAAATATAATACTGATATGACCTTCACAGTTTCTTTTCACTGAAAATAGGTTCAAGGTCACTACACACCCTTTCACCCTTTACTCAAAAGCTCTGCTTATGTGAAGTCTGAGCCAAATAGGGGTTAGTAGAAATTATATATGCTCTCAAAAAAAGGATTTTTGCATGATCCGATATGATCTTCACCCGTTACCTAGAAATTTCATGCAAGGTTACTGCACATCGTTTAACCATAGAGACACTCTGTGAGTATTAGCCAGATTGGACCAAAGGGAAAAAAGATATGCCCCAGACAAGGATTTTATATATATAATTCTGCTATGACCTTAACCTTATACCTAAAAACATGGTTCAAGGTCACTGCACATCCTTCAACCAAAGGAACCCTGTGGATGAGGTATGAGCCAGATTGGGCCAAGGGGAGAGAAGCTATGCTCCTGTCAAGCCATCTCGGATGGACAGACCGACAAATTGATCACTAGAAGGCGCCCGCATTAACATGCCTTTTTATCTAAAATAGAATCCATGCTATCTGCCCATGGTGAATAGTCATCAAAACCATTCATTAGCAGAATTTGATTTCCCTCCTTTTTAAGGTGGTATGGGACATCTGTCGATATTAATGTGGATTAAAGTACTATATAATTGAAAACTTTTCACCGGTTTAGAATTTTCAAATTTTACAATATTTAACCAAAAAATAGCTTTTAAAAATATTTGAAAAGGTAAAAATTGTAAAAACCCCAGCGGGATTCGAACTCATGACTTACAGGTTCCTAGTAAACCCTCTAACCCACTGTGCTAAGGAGTTAGGTGACCATTTTTGAGAAGAAACTACATGTACTTATATAATTACACTTTATTTTATTGTTTATTTCGATAAACAATACGTCACAACATGGAAGTGTCCCATATCACCTTAAACTCGAAACACCTCTGACCTAATAAGATCGCCGCATTAAATACAAAGTTTGATTTAACTCTAATTTGTTTATCATCAAGAAATTCTGCATCGCTGACAAATAAAGTTTTCTTCTGTATAATGAAATACCAATTAACTGACTATTCGGACAATAGCAAGTTTATTGTCCCATTCAACAGCTACTATTTCCCTTGGCTTTGCCTCATTAAATATTTGCTGTCTTGGGGGACAATAAACTTGCTATTGTCCTCATACCCAGTAAATACTAAATAGGCATATAATATCCCATCCACCTACATTTCATGTTATATAACCTCCCATTTGTAACCTTCAATTTCACTGTAAAGTCAACATATCTGTCATAGCCACAAGTTTCACAATTTATTTCTGCTTCTCATGTACTTAAAATTAGGGGCCTTAATATTGCTTACCAATTCCAACAAGAGACATCCCTCTAACTATTGGTAATCATTAAAATTCATTTCATGAATCTACGCAACAATGATAAACCTTCAAGTACAGTCACTCTCAATTTTACAAAAATATTGACGGTACTTTATCCGAAACTGTTCCTTGTATCTTTAACTTAGTACACTAACATTTTTATGAAAAGACGGTTTGTCTTAGAATAAGAAAGCTAATGCAATTCTGAGAAAAAGAATACCACATATTGCCAATTCCATTGAGGTTTAATAAAAATATGGCCATTTAAGTGAACCCACCATTTCCAATTTCCTTTAGTAAACACAGATTTACAGGGTTCTCCATAGTAAAACATCTTTATCTGACCTTTTAGAGGTCAACTTTTGTTCAACCACCTTTAAAAAGAAACCTTATTCAATACAACATATGCCTACATGATATAATCATGATAAAAGCTTCACATCACTTAGAAATACCCTTAGATGTATACCCCCCACCCCCCAATCTTTTGATTTTCATAAAAAGTCATGGTTTGAAATGTTTTACCTAATTTTATGAAACATGTGGCAATTTCCTTGAGTCATTTCTCACACATATTTGAAAACAATCATCAATGATTCTAAAATGTGATCTTTATTTGTTTATTGTATGATTTGTACCATTTTAATTAACAAATAGACAGCTGTCCTGCTTGTGATTTCTTGTTTTCATGAAAAAAGTAAGCTAACAATCATATTTAGTGAATATCTAATCTATTCTGATTTCTAGTCTTCTTCTAACCATGCTAAAACAGTAAGTTACAACCTACAAGTTAGACATCTGCCTTAAATTAGAATTAAATTCAAACACACCCAGGTAGCTGGAGACAGAGTTGATTTCAATGAAAAATGTTCAAATTTGACATGTGTTTCTACTTTTTTATGCATATATACCTTAGAAAGGTAGAAATAGGTTGTTTCTTGTTCATTTCAAAAGTAATTATCATAGCAGATGTTATTTCAAAGTCAAATGTACATTTACATATCCTACATGTAATCTTAATGCAGACAATTAAATAGAGGGGGGGGTTTCAATTATGTAAACACATCTAAATATCTTTATGAAATAAAAAATAAAGGAAACATAATTGTATACTTTTAGTGAAAAACAAATTTTCACAGCAATTATGAATTTCTTTAAACAACCTTAATTTTGTTTTCATAATTTCTTATCAAACACAAACCACAACATGGCATGATGCTTTCTTCAAGTTCCATTATTGTTCATGCATTATCGGATTTAATTTGAATTACCAGTAAATAGTCTGTAGAACACAAGGAATATGCATGTGGATAGAGGTGACAGGTTAATCTCAGGAGCTGACCCACAAGAATCAACAGGTACCGGTAAAAGCCATGTGGTAACAAGAGTCTGTTTTGAGCTGAAATAAATAAAAAAAATAATTAGCTGTGTTTACATACATGTACTAGTAATAGCTGTGTTTACATTAACATATGCATAGTATTTCTGTAAAAAATACACTGACCATGCAGTGTAATAAGTATGACATATCCCAATACATGACATAACATTTAGGCAGTACAAGATCAAAAATTTGCATATCAAGTCATAATATAATATTAAAAAATTTTCATAGGTATAAACACTTATCAAATTGAGAAAGAGAGAGAGTTTGAGAGAGAGAGAGTTTATTACCATACTTGTAGTGCAACAGTCGATCAATATTTCAATTCGTAAATTACAAACGAATATTACCCACCGAACAGCGTCAAAGTACATGTACTGGTATTAGCTTCTGGTATACCATTTTTTATCAATTCTACTGTGTATTTTTTGTTTGCAAATAAATTTAGCGAGGGTTTTTGTTTATTTTCTTATAAATTACATGTTTTAAAAACAATACTACGTGTAATAAGCATAAAACATGTATGAGTAAACTTAATGAAGAATTTTTATTAGATTATTTTTCAAAGAATGTGGTACATTACATGTATGTCAATCTTTATAAAACTAGCGTATATTTCGTGCGCCATAAATTGCAAGTTTCTTGTAAATATCATTTACTTGCATGATAGGTATATATGGTCTAACCAAAATTTTCTTCATAAAGCTACAGCTGTATGTACCACATATATGTTTTGTCACAAGTATACATTTTTAAAAAAAATACCCAAATTCCAACAGTTTAAATAAACTCAACTCATTCTCTGATAAGTTCATTGTGTTTTGTGCGTGCATATCTTATTTGTCTGCTGCAACAGCAGCCAATCAGCGGTAAGCTGAATCCACAAAAAGAAAGTTTGTGTTTTAGGAGCGGGTAAATTGTTTATGCGACACTGTCAAGAAAACCACACCAAATAATAACAAGAAACATAAATATTCACTTAAATGTATTCTGTTGTAGAGTAAAGGTTTTTAACACTTATTGCATCTTGCAAAACATGTGATGACCTTAATCATCTGTCATATATCTGATATACATGTATATGTAAAAGATGGGAGAAATAACGACGGAACAAAGTGGGATTCGAACCTGGCCCTCTGAATCTCTAGTCAAGTGCTCTACCAACTGAGCTACATGTATCTGGCACCGGTATTCAAACCAGTCTGACCGTCACATTCCTCCCCCTTAAATGATCTTCATCCTCGAAGATCATCCCTGGCAGGATCGAGTTAACCTGTTAGTTCCAGGGGTTGGTCACAACACCAATATTGTAACAGGATGGGAGAAATAATGAAGGGATTTGAACCTGGGCCCCCTGAATCTCTAGTCAGGTGCTCTACCAACTGAGCTATCTGGCACTGGTATTCAAACCGGTCTGATCGTCACATATATAAAGAATTATTTTAAACAATGTTGTTCAATTAAAAATAACACTCGCAACCTTCAGTTTTTGTCTGTAATTAATCAATATTGGCGTGCGATCAGTTCTCGATGAGTAACATTTCTCACCAGTGCATTGTTACGTCATTTTATCAACACATAAAATTATATACGAAAATATGATGTAACAGTGCACCAGCGAGAAATGGTCCTCGGCGAGAACTGCTCGCACGCCAGTACTGCCAGTAGTCAGATTAAAAAAAGAGAATAAAACATTAACAAGGACAATTTAAGTACACATCATAACTGCTAAACAAGAAAAATTATGTGAACTGGTAGAATGGTAGGCATAGTTCTAACTTGTAACCTACATGTACAAGTACATGTACCGGGTACCCGTTGGTCTGCTATACCTCTTTAATGATACAATGATCGGCATCATAAAGATATTAAAGTCATGTTTTAACTCTGAAGTCTGAAGTATACAATTTTATTTACTTGAAGTTATGTCTACAGGGTATTTATGACTACATTTGGAGTCCTCTGCACAAGAATATATGATATGTTTCTAATTAGACCCTGCTTTGAATTTTGAGTTGAAAATTCACAATCTGTTATTTTTTTAAATAGATAAATTCAGTTACCCTTTCCAGTCCCCCATGAACCTCGAGCAAGTCTAAACACCCATGAAACATGTAAAAATTACACGTTAGTGTAAAATTGCTTAGTAGAAAGATAACACTTGTGGTGGGTTCGGATGCTACATTTATTCTAACTAAACTTTCACACAGATTAATGCTTTCCCATGCATTCTAACATTTATAATGTAAACAATTGTTGGTCTCACATAAACACACAGCAAGCGCTAATGGCTAGCTGGCTGAAGGATTAAGATAAACTGTTTCTAATGGACATTACATCCCTCCTTTCCTTTGAATTTTAATTGTGTTCATTTATTGTTTGTTTATGAAAGTCTCTTATGAAATTATCACTGATATTAACATTGTCCAAATTAAATGTAAATAGAAATGTTCCTTTTGTTTATAAGATGTTATCAGTCACTCACAACATTTATACATATTTAATAACTACAAGATTGATTATAAAACTAAACTACACGGAACAAGCCAGAGGATTATTATGCCTCTCAACACGACTTGTTATGTTTTACTTAGAAACATAATCATCTAGATATTTTGGACGATTTGTTTTCTGCCTTAAATTATAGCGCAGAGTCATTGGTATCGCATCTGAAGTCTTCGTTGTTTCTGTGTTGGTTTCTGGGTTGTTTACATCTCCGTTATCGCATTTATCAGACTGGTCAATAATAACTTCTGCTGGTTTTATTTCTTTGAATGCCCTGGAGTTTCTTGTAACGGTTTTGTTTTCATTTGATGCTGTTATCATGGATCCCTTTTTCCCTATGACTTCCAATGGATCAATTTCGTATGGAGTAGATAGTTTATTGCGTTTCTTTTGTTGAACAATAACTCTGTCTCCCTTTCTTAAAGATGAATGCTTCGCATTATTTTTCTTGTCTGCATAATGTTTCATCTTTTGTTTCTGATTTTCATCCCGTCTCCGCATTTCCGTTTTTCTGAATTTCGTTGTTTTAGGGTTTTCCGGAAGACGAACTTTTATATTTCTTCCAAATAAAGCTTCCGCCGGTGGAACTTTTGTTGTAGAATGGGGCGTTGCTCGGTAATTTCTCAGAAATTGGAAAATATCTTGTTTCCAATTGCGGCTCTCTGCATGCGATGTTTTGACAACTTTTCCTATGGTCCGCATAAACCGTTCAACTTCTCCATTAGCTCTTGGCCATAATGGTGTAATTTTACGGTGCGTAAATCCCATATATTTCGTAAATTCGTTAAATTCATGGCTTCGAAATGGAGGTCCGTTGTCTGTCTTGACAATATTCGGAATTCCATGTGTAGAAAAAATCTTATCCAATTTCGTCATTGTTGATCTTGCTGAAGTTGAATATACAATTTCTATCTCCGGATATCTCGAATAGTCGTCAATTACCACTAGTAAGTATTCTCCGGATGGGAAAGGACCGCAAAAATCTACGCTTACTTCCAACCACGGTTTGTTTGGTAGCTTTGACATCCTCAACGGTTCTATCTTGTTGGCAGGAACAGATGATAGACATGGGATGCAAGATTTGCATAGGTTTTCTACCATTGAGTCGATTCCAGGGAACCAAATTTTTTCCCTTAGCAATTGTTTCGTTTTAACAATGCCTTGATGTCCTTCATGTGCTATGTCGACTATTTTCCTCTGTAGTGATGAAGGAATCACTAGTCTTGATCCTCTTAAAAGAATTTCCATCTCTTCATGTTTTCCAATACACAGCTCGTTCCTTAGTTTGTAAAACGACTGCATTGACATATTGTCAGACTTAGTTTTCCATCTTCCAGTCCTCAGATTTTGAATAACCATTTGTAGATTTGCATCATTTGCTGTGCATTCTGCTACTTCCAATAAAGTAACAGTTTTTGGGACAGCATGTTGTGCAACAAAGTTGACAAATTCTTCCCCTATTTTTTCTTCTTTTGATCCATTCTCATCGGTTCGTATATCCGGGTGTCTGGACATATAGTCGGCTGGGTTGTCAACTCCTTTCTTATATTTGACATGGAAATCATATGCCTGCAAACGCAAACGCCATCTTTCAATCCTTGCAGGTGGTTTTGATTTCGGATTGTTGAATATACTTTCTAGCGGTTTATGGTCAGTAACCAATGTAAACCTGGATCCGTATATGTACAAGTGAAAATGTTCGCAGCTCCAAACGATGGCTAAAGCTTCTCTTTCTGTTTGTGAATAACGTTGTTCTACATGGGTCAATGATCTGCTTGCATACGCAACAATTTTTCCTTCCTGGGAAAGGATAGCTCCAAGTCCAACTGGGCTTGCATCAACAACTACTTCCGTTGATTTGTTCTGGTCATAGTATGACATAACAGTATCACTTGTAAGTGAATTCTTTAGCTTTTCAAACGCCAACTGTTGTTTTGTTTCCCACTTCCACGCCATATTCTTCTGTGTGAGAATCCTTATCGGTTGCGTAATTGTTGAGTAATCTTGAATAAATCTAGATACATAATTTGTCATTCCAAGAAAACTTTTCACTTCACTTGTGTTTGTTGGACTTTTCGCTGACTTGATAGCTTGTATTTTAGCAGGATCAGCTGAAATGCCATCTGCGGAAAATACATAGCCAAAAAAGGATAGCTTTTGTTTGTTAAACTCACATTTTGGTTGGTTTAGTGTTATGTTGCGCTCCCGTAGCCGTTCCATGACTTTTCTTAAACGCGTATCATGTTGTTCTTGTGTTTCCCCATATACTATGATGTCGTCACTCATATTCTTTACCCCTTGTAAGCCTTGGAGTGATTCACTAACAGTCTCTTGAAAAATTTCAGCAGCTGATGAAATGCCAAAGTTGAGACATTTATATCGGCGCAATCCTACGTGAGTTGTGAACGTCGTTATGTATCTTGATTGCTCTTCCAATTCAATTTGGTGATACCCTGCATTCATATCCAATTTTGAGAAGATTTTGGCTCCATTTAAATCATGAATTATGTCATCAACTGTAGGTGTGATATGTCTTGTTCTTTGAATTGCCTTATTAGGTAAACGCATATCCACGCACATCCTAATTTCATCTGGATTTTTCGGTTTAGGTGCAACGACAATCGGTGAAACCCAAGGTGTAGGGCCTTCTACTTTCTCGATGATGTCAAGATCCTCAAGCCTTCTTAACTCTGCTTCTACTTTCTTTCGTAAATGGAAAGGTATCCGTCGGTGAGGCTGAACAGTAGGTTTGATGCTTTTATCGACGTGAATTTTCACTTTTACATCTTTTATTTTTCCAATTCCTTGAAACAGGTCAGCAAACTCTTCACATATTTCATTCACATCTGTTGACAAACGATTGATCACTGGTATGATACCAAGATCTACGGCACTTTGGTATCCTAGGAGTGTACCACAATTTCCTTCGACTACATAGAATTTTCCAACAGCTATTTTGGACTTTGTTTCAATGGTCGCAGTGAAATATCCAAACGTTTTTATGTCGTTTTTACAACCATATGCGAAAATTCTTGTACTTGATTTGCTCAGTTTAGGTTTTGGATGCAGTTTGGAAAATGTGACCTCGTCCAAAATATTAACACTGGAGCCTGTGTCAATCAACATGTGAAAGCGTTGCCCATTAAGCGTAATATTAAACTTTGGTTGTTTTGTTGTAGAGTTGTTCCTGACGCTGAATACGTATCCATCATCTTCATCACAGTCCTGGATTTGTTTAACATGTTTTTTCTTAAACTGGGGTTTTGATTTACAATAAGCAGCGAAATGATTTTCTCGTCCACAGTTACTACAGATTTGTTTAAATGCTGGACACTTTGTCTTGTGGGGGTAATGGCCGCCACAGTTATAACATTTAGAACTCTGTCTATATGTACCTTTTGTTCTCGGCTCTGGATTCCGCCTTGGTTTCCAATGATGAGTTCTTTGTCCTGATTCCTTTTGGTGTATTTTGTTTACACTGGAATTGTTATTTTCGATTCCCGATGCCTGCTTCTCCGCCAGTTCTAATGTTCTTGCCGTTTCTAGTAGCTTGATGAGTGTCATCTCCTCACTAAGTGCTTTTCTTCTTAATTTTGATGATGTGCAGCTCTGTATGATCTGAGACTTGATCTCACTATCATCGTCTGCAAATTCACATTTTGTAACGAGTTGTCTCAATCGGGTGTGGTATGTGTCCACCGTTTCCCCTTCCGATTGCTTCGTTTGTCGGAAAACGTACCGCTCGTATTCCTTGTTTACTTTTGGTTCAAAGTAATTTTTCAACGCATCTTTGGCTTGGTCATAATTCTCGTCATTCCCTGTATCTGCAAATGTGTCGAAAATGTCATAGACTTCCTCGCCAGCGTAATGAAGGAGTAGCGCACGTTTCCTCTTGTTATCTGTGATTTTCATTCCAACGAATAAGTTTTCCAGTCTCTGTACCCATTTCCTCCATCGGGTACCTATTGCTCCCTCAGCATGGACAGGAAATTTCGGAAAAACCGGTAATCCAGATTCTGCCATTGTGTTTTCCTTCAAAGTTGAATAAAAATCCTCGTCGCCATTGTAAAATTGCTTAGTAGAAAGATAACACTTGTGGTGGGTTCGGATGCTACATTTATTCTAACTAAACTTTCACACAGATTAATGCTTTCCCATGCATTCTAACATTTATAATGTAAACAATTGTTGGTCTCACATAAACACACAGCAAGCGCTAATGGCTAGCTGGCTGAAGGATTAAGATAAACTGTTTCTAATGGACATTACAGTTAGTAAACAAACACCCACACCATAACAAAAACATCTAACAGTGTGCACGTACTTACATGTACATCTATACTATTTACTAAATTTTAACCAGTTAACAAGAAACTTTAAAAAGAGTAAAAGCCTCACCTTCTTCAGTAACATCCACATAAATCACACACTTTAATGTCCATCTTTTCTCCTTTATTACTCGTAGCTTATCAACGGCTGATCGTCGACAGAAGTGTGGCTGTCAGAATTTCCTCGTAAACGATTCACACGAGAAAAATATCCTCCTTAAACAAATATGTAGTATTGTTCCCTGTGCATGTTCATATGTTTCACAGCAAATTTAAAATGCATGTGTACACCGAAAGAATACACAACTTCTCTTCTGCATTACGGCTCTCTCTTTTCTACAATGCCGTTCGTTACTGTTTACATTCGGCGCGCGCGCGCGGGGGTCACAAACAGGGGCGCCCCGACAAATAGTTGCACATAGAACGTTTAAATAATGTGTGTTCATTGAATTCATAAATGATATAGATGAAAAAAAATGAAATTGAATCACAACAATTTATCTAAGACGCAACACAACGTAATGCAGTAAATGCCTGGGCCTTAATGTGGCATTTGTTCGCTTGTGTGTCTATGTAGACATATTAACTCGTTCATGTACGATTCTCACATATTTGTTTTATGAAATTTGAAAAAAAAATATAGGACAGAACTTGTTTAATTTGATACCAAATGACATTATTTAATATATTAACAATAACTAAATTATTTTTTTTTCATAAAATGATAACGATTTTTGCTATCAGAAAAATACGTGTATGAGCTGCTGACCCCTAATTATAGGGGCCAGCCCTTTTTTCTTAATTTTAAATGAAAGCTCTCGTTATTCTAAACAACTTTTGTTCTATATGTATTAAAAAAATATTTTTAGTTTAAAGGTTATAATACAAAAAGCAACAAAATTTCAGCCCCGAAAAAATCTTAAACTTTGGCGACAAATAGCTCAAAAACTAACAAACAAATTACCAAAATATTCATGCCAGCAAAATTATAAAATGTTACCGACAATTTCGCCAAATTTCATGCATCTATCATCTGTAGTTCCCGAGATCAACTCTGGACAAAAGACCCCCCAATTTTCAATTAAAGGGCAATAACTCATAACCGGAAGTGAATTTTAAAAATTTGAAAAAAACGTCTAGAGATATTAATATCATCTACATAACCTGAAAGTTTCATAGCAATCAGACAAAAAATGTTCGAGAAATCTCGTGCACAAAATTTGCGGGGAAAAAAAAAATAATAATAAGAAACAGTAGAATAACAGAAGGGTTTTCCGTTGAAAAACGGAAAACCCTAATAATAATAATAATAACTAGAGCAAAGCTCGTTGCAAAGCAACGAGTGGGTTTTCCGCTAATGTCGAAAGCAACGCTAGAAGTACGTCTAAGAAGCAGAGTTCTTAATCTAGTAACAAAGAAACCTAAGTGCAAAAAGATAAAAAAAATCGAATGATTCTTGGTACAACTTAACAGGATCCGAATGTTTTTAAGTACGACTTAACCAAAAACCCTTAACCATTTCAAGAACGACTTAACAAAAAAAACAATGTGTTTAAGTACGACTTAACAAATTTGACTTCATTTTAGGTACAAGTTTACTTTACCTTGAACTAACATCTTTTTTCTTAACCCAGAATGCAAAATCAAAATTTATGTAAAAAATCAATTTTGTTTAAAACATAATTCTGAGCAATTTTTCCTCTTCACTGCTTTTCAAAAGGTTGACCTTTCGTACTGTGTGCTCATTGCGTCATTAATTGTCAGAAACTTATTGATGTAAAGTTTACTTTACTGTACTTCTGTGAATATTTTCTATGTAAAATTACTATGAACCAGACAACATTGAAATGGTGAACATTTCAAAGGCCCCACTTATGTTATTTCAGAGAATTCTGCTTTGACCTTGACCTATAACTTGAAATTTTTCCAGCTGGCATAGAACTTTTAATTCAATTTCATTCCCCATAACATACATGCATATTTGTTCAATCTGACCAAGATAAAGCATATTTGGAAAATAATCTACTATCTAAAACTAATTTTAAAAAGATCTGCTATGACCTTCACATTGACAGACTTGGTTCAAGGTCACTGCACACCATTAACCAATAAACTCTGTAAAGGTAAAATATTAGCCAAATAGGGGCTAAAAGGAGAGTATATCTATGCTCTTAAAATATGGATTTTTGTGTGATCTGATATGACCTTGACTCTTTATCTACAAATATCATTCGAGGTCATTGCATATATTTTGAACAAAGGCATCATGTGGGTGAAGTATGAGGCTGAATGGAGTAAAGGGAGAGAAGATATACTCCAGACAAGGATTTTTAAAAATATAATTCTGGTATGACCTTCACAGTTTCTTTTCACTGAAAATAGGTTCAAGGTCACTACACACCCTTTCACCCTTTACTCAAAAGCTCTGCTTATGTGAAGTCTGAGCCAAATAGGGGTTAGTAGAAATTATATATGCTCTCAAAAAAGGATTTTTGCATGATCCGATATGATCTTCACCCGTTACCTAGAAATTTCATGCAAGGTCACTGCACATCGTTTAACCATAGAGACACTCTGTGAGTATTAGCCAGATTGGACCAAAGGGAAAAAGATATGCCCCAGACAAGGATTTTATATATATAATTCTGCTATGACCTTAACCTTATACCTGAAAACATGGTTCAAGGTCACTGCACATCCTTCAACCAAAGGAACCCTGTGGATGAGGTATGAGCCAGATTGGGCCAAGGGGAGAGAAGCTATGCTCCTGTCAAGCCATCTCGGATGGACAGACGGACAAATTGATCACTAGAAGGCGCCCGCATAAACATGCCTTTTTATCTAATTTAAGATAGTATCCATGCTATCTGCCCATGGTGAATAGTCATCAAAACCATTCATCAGCAGAATTTGATTTCCCTCCTTTTTAAGGTGGTATGGGACATCTGTCGATATTAATGTGGATTAAAGTACTATATAATTGAAAAATTTTCACCGGTTTAGAATTTTCAAATTTTACAATATTTAACCAAAAAATAGCTTTTAAAAATATTTGAAAAGGTAAAAATTGTAAAAACCCCAGCGGGATTCGAACTCATGACTTACAGGTTCCTAGTAAACCCTCTAACCCACTGTGCTAAGGAGTTAGGTGACCATTTTTGAAAAGAAACTACATGTACTTATATAATTACACTTTATTTTATTGTTTATTTCGATAAACAATACGTCACAACATGGAAGTGTCCCATATCACCTTAAACTCGGAACACCTCTGACCTAATAAGATCGCCGCATGAAATACAAAGTTTGATTTAACTCTAATTTGTTTATCATCAAGAAATTCTGCATCGCTGACAAATAAAGTTTTCTTCTGTATAATCCCTCTAACTATTGATAATCATTAAAATTCATTTCATGAATCTACGCAACAATGATAAACCTTCAAGTACAGTCACTCTCAATTTTACAAAAATATTAACGGTACTTTATCCGAAACTGTTCCTTGTACCTTTAACTTAGTACACTAACATTTTTATGAAAAGACGATTTGTCTTAGAATAAGAAAGCTAATGCAATTCTGAGAAAAAGAATACCACATATTGCCAATTCCATTGAGATTTAATAAAAATATGGCCATTTAAGTGAACCCTCCATTTCCAATTTCCTTTAGTAAACACAGATTTACAGGGTTTTCGATAGTAAAACATCTTTACCTGACCTTTTAGAGGTCAACTTTTGTTCAACCACCTTTAAAAAGAAACCTTATTCAATACAACATATGCCTACATGATATAATCATGATAAAAGCTTCACATCACTTAGAAATACCCTTACAGGTATACCCCCCACCCCCCAATCTTTTGATTTTCATAAAAAACCCCACCCCCCAAATCTTTTGATTTTCATAAAAAGTCATGGTTTGAAATGTTTTACCTAATTTTATGAAACATGTGGCAATTTCCTTGAGTCATTTCTCACACATATTTGAAAACAATCATCAATGATTCTAAAATTTGATCTTTATTTGTTTATTGTATGATTTGTACCATTTTAATTAACAAATAGACAGCTGTCCTGCTTGTGATTTCTTGTTTTCATGAAAAAAGTAAGCTAACAATCATATTTAGTTAATATCTAATCTATTCTGATTTCTAGTCTCCTTCTAACCATATTGCTAAAACAGTAAGTTACAACCTACAAGTTAGACATCTGCCTTAAATTAGAATTAAATTCAAACACACCCAGGTAGCTGGAGACAGAGTTGATTTCAATGAAAAATGTTCAAATTTGACATGTTTTTCTACTTTTTTATGCATATATACCTTAGAAAGGTAGAAATAGGTTCCGTTGTTTCTTGTTCATTTCAAAAGTAATTATCATAGCAGATGTTATTTCAAAGTCAAATGTACATTTACATATCCTACATGTAATCTTAATGCAGACAATTAAATAGAGGGGGGGGGGGGGGGTTTCAATTATGTAAACACATCTAAATATCTTTATGAAATAAAAAATAAAGGAATCATAATTGTATACTTTTATTGAAAAACAAATTTTCACAGCAATTATGAATTTCTTTAAACAGCCTTAATTTTGTTTTCATAATTTCTTATCAAACACAAACCACAACATGGCATGATGCTTTCTTCAAGTTCCATTATTGTTCATGCATTATCGGATTTAATTTGAATTACCGGTAAATAGTCTGTAGAACACAAGGAATATGCATGTGGATAGAGGTGACAGGTTAATCTCAGGAGCTGACCCACAAGAATCAACAGGTACCGGTAAAAGCCATGTGGCAACAAGAGTCTGTTTTGAGCTGAAATAAATAAAAAAAATAATTAGCTGTGTTTACATACATGTACTAGTAATAGCTGTGTTTACATTAACATATGCATAGTATTTCTGTAAAAAATACATTGACCATGCAGTGTAATAAGTATGACATATCCCAATACATGACATAACATTTAGGCAGTACAAGATCAAAAATTTGCATATCAAGTCATAATATAATATTAAAAAATTTTCATAGGTATAAACACTTATCAAATTGAGAAAGAGAGAGAGTTTGAGAGAGAGAGAGAGAGTTTATTACCGTACTTGTAGTGCAACAGTCAATATTTCAATTCGTAAATTACAAACGAATATTACCCACCGAACAGCGTCAAAGTACATGTACTGGTATTAGCTTCTGGTATACCATTTTTTATCAATTCTACTGTGTTTTTTTTTTTGCAAATAAATTTAGCGAGGGTTTTTGTTTATTTTCTTATAAATTACATGTTTTTAAAACAATACTACGTGTAATAAGCATAAAACATGTATGAGTAAACTTAATGAAGAATTTTTAATAGATTATTTTTCACAGAATGTGGTACATTACATGTCTGTCAATCTTTATAAAACTAGCGTATATTTCGTGCGCCATAAATTGCAAGTTTTTTGTAAATATCATTTACTTGCATGATAGGTATATATGGTCTAACCAAAATTTTCTTCATAAAGCTACAGCTGTATGTACCATATATATGTTTTGTCACAAGTATACATTTAAAAAAAAAATACCCAAATTCCAACAGTTTAAATAAACTCAACTCATTCTCTGATAAGTTCATTGTGTTTTATGCGTGCATATCTTATTTGTCTGCTGCAGCAGCAGCCAATCAGCGGTAAGCTGAATCCACAAAAAGAAAGTTTGTGTTTTAGGAGCGGGTAAATTGTTTATGCGACACTGTCAAGAAAACCACACCAAATAATAACAAGAAACATAAATATTCACTTAAATGTATTCTGTTGTAAAGTAAAGGTTTTTAACACTTATTGCATCTTGCAAAACATGTGATGACCTTAATCATCTGTCATATATCTGATATACATGTATATGTAAAAGATGGGAGAAATAACGACAGAACAAAGTGGGATTCGAACCTGGCCCTCTGAATCTCTAGTCAAGTGCTCTACCAACTGAGCTACATGTATCTGGCACCGGTATTCAAACCAGTCTGACCGTCACATTCCTCCCCCTTAAAAGATCTTCACCCTCGAAGATCATCCCTGGCAGGATCGAGTTAACCTGTTAGTTCCAGGGGTTGATGACAACACCAATATTGTAACAGGATGGGAGAAATAATGAAGGACCAAACCGGGTTTTGAACCTGGGCCCCCTGAATCTCTAGTCAGGTGCTCTACCAACTGAGCTATCTGGCACTGGTATTCAAAACGGTCTGATCGTCACATATATAAAGAATTATCTTAAACAACGTTGTTCAATAAAAAATAACACTCGCAACCTTCAGTTTTTGTCTGTAATTAATCAATATTGGCGTGCGATCACTTCTCGCCGAGTACCATTTCTCACCAGTGCATTGTTACGTCATTTTAATATCAACACATAAAATTATATTCGAAAATATGATGTAACAGTGCACCAGCGAGAAATGGTACTCGGCGAGAACTGCTCGCACTCCAGTACTGCCAGTAGTCAGATTAAAAAAAAGAGAATAAAAAATTACATTTAAAACATTAACAAGGACAATTTAAGTACAAATCATAACTGCTAAACAAGAAAAATTATGTGAACTGGTAGAATGGTAGGCATAGTTCTAACTTGTAACCTACATGTACAAGTACATGTACCGGGTACCCGTTGGTCTGCTAAACCTCTTTAATGATACGATGATCGGCATCATAAAGATATTAAAGTCATGTTTTAACTCTGAATTCTGAAGTATACAATTTTATTTACTTGAAGTTATGTCTACAGGGTATCCATGACTACATTTGGAGTCTTCTGTACAAGAATATATGATATGTTTCTAATTAGACCCTGCTTTGAATTTTGAGTTGAAAATTCACAATCTGTTATTTTTTTAAATAGATAAATTCAGTTACCCTTTCCAGTCCCCCATGAACCTCGAGCGAGTCTAAACATCCATGAAACATGTAAAAATTACACGTTAGTAAACAAACACCCACACCATAACAAAAACATCTAACAGTGTGCACGTACTTACATGTACATCTATACTATATACTAAATTTTAACCAGTTAACAAGAAACTTTTAAAGGAGTAAAAGCCTCACCTTCTTCAGTAACATCCACATAAATCACACACTTTAATGTCCATCTTTTCTCCTTTATTACTCGTAGCTTATCAACGGCTGATCGTCGACAGAAGTGTGGCTGTCAGAATTTCAAATATGTAGTATTGTTCCCTGTGCATGTTCATATGTTTCACAGCAAATTGAAAATGCATGTGTACACCGAAAGAATACACAACTTCTCTTCTGCATTACGGCTCTCTCTTTTCTACAATGCCGTTCGTTACTGTTTACATTCGGCGCGCGCGCGCGGGGGTTACAAACAGGGGCGCCCCGACAAATAGTTGCACTTAGAACGTTTAAATAATGTGTGTTCATTGAATTCATAAATGATATAGATGAAAAAAAAATGAAATTGAATCACAACAATTATCTAAGACGCAACACAACGTAATGCAGGAAATGCCTGGGCCTTAATGTGGCATTTGTTCGCTTGTGTGTCTATGTAGACATATTAACTCGTTCATGTACGTACGATTCTCACATATTTGTTTTATGAAATTTGAAAAAAAATATAGCACAGAACTTGTTTAATTTGATACCAAATGACATTATTTAATATATTAACAATAACTGAATTAATTTTTTTTCATAAAATGATAACGATTTTTGCTATCAGAAAAATACGTGTATGAGCTGCTGACCCCTAATTATAGGGGCCAGCCCTTTTTTCTTAATTTTAAATGAAAGCTCTCGTTATTCTTAACAACTTTTGTTATATATGTATTAACAAAATATTTTTAGTTTAAAGGTAATAATACAAAAAGCAACAAAATTTCAGCCCCGAAAAAATCTTAAACTTTGGCGACAAATAGCTCAAAAACTAACAAAGAAATTACCAAAATTTTCATGCCAGCAAAACTATAAAATGTTACCGACAATTTCGCCAAATTTCATGCATCTATCATCTGTCGTTCCCGAGATCAACTCTGGACAAAAGACCCCCCAATTTTCAATTAAAGGGCAATAACTCATAACCAGAAGTGGATTTTAAAAATTTGAAAAAAACGTCTAGAGATACCGGTCTCATCTACATACCCTGAAAGTTTCATAGCAATCAGACAAAAAATGTTCGAGAAATCTCGTGCACAAAATTTGCGGGAAAAAAAAAAAATAATAATAAGAAACAGTAGAATAACAGAAGGGTTTTCCGTTGAAAAACGGAAAACCCTAATAATAGTGTTTATCACAAAACTCATATATGTAAATCCGAGTACTACTAAATAAATTTGAAGAATTCTAACAGAAAACGTAGATATATGCTGTCTATAGGGATCACCACTTCTTCGTTACAGTTCATTCACATACCCTATAGACAGCGCTACTGGAGGACTGGTTTCCTCTCAGTAGATATTTTATCTATAAAAGTATAATTTTATATAATATAAGTTTACATATAGTAATATTTTACAACATACGAGCAAAATCAGTGATATAACTTGCTCTAGATTTGTACTTCAAACATAAAACAGATGCGTAATTTAACAGAGATGATTTGATATGCGTCTTAAGACCTTCTTCGTTTTCATCTATTTTTTCTAATCTACAATACATTTTATACTTATATATTCTTAATGCTATTAAGGATATTAAAAAATTTAATGTTGCAGTTTTTCTATTGTTTTCTAAGTAAAAACCTATAATAATATGTTTCCATTTAACATCAAAAGAAAGAAATTTACTTAATAACCTCCATATCAATAGCACATTTTTACATTCATAAATCAAATGATAACTTGTTTCCATCTTGTTACACATCCTGCACTCTGGTTTCACATCTACCTTCCATTTACATAAATATGCATTATTACACAATATATTATTAAGCAGTCGGTAATTGAAGTCAGATAATTGTTTATCTTCAACTTCTAAAATTTTACAGACATATATTTTTTCCCATTGTTGAGTATCGTGAATTTCAAACTCCTTCGATAGTTTTATCTGGTAGCAAAGTTTTGTAGACTTCTTCTTTATAAAATTTTTGCAAAAAAAATTACATTTTTTTCCATACAAGTTATCATAGCCAGTTTGAAAATAAAAATCTAAACCAATTTTCTTATCCACAAATTTTGTATTTGCAAAATTATATTTTTTCACCACTGATTTTAACACAGAAATAATAGTCTTATATTCACATAACCAATTAGATCTATCTTTCAAAACATTGGTTAAACTTTCTAGAGTTCGAATTTTTCCATTATTATCCATTATATCTTTCACAAATAGGATGCCACTTTTAACCCAATTTCCAAAAAATAATACATTTCCTTTGTATCGCATATTACAATTGTTCCATATCGGCTGTCGTACTATATCGACATTTGACATTACATCTAATCGGGAAATTTTACATTCATTTAGAGAACAAAGTATTTCTTTATAAAACAGTGGAAATTTTAGATTGTCTACGTTACTCGAAAATTGCAAAACATACATCACATCTATATTATATTTCTTAATAAAACCGTTCAGTATATTGTACAGAACTCCTTTTGATTTTATTATTCTTGGTAACCAGGCCGCTTTTAAAGCTTTGAGTTTACTTTCTACATCAATGATACCCAGACCACCACTTCTTACATCGCCGATAAGAGTATTGCGTTTTATTCTTTCTGATTTATTCCATACGAAATTAAATATGAGACGTTGAATTTTCTTTAAGAATTCCTTCCCTGGGAGGCATAAAATAGACGCTACGTATATAAGTTTTGATATAGCTAGTTTGTTAATTATGCAAGACTTTCCAAATAATGTTAATTTTCTGCGTTTCCATGATTCAAACAGTTTTTCCATATCATTATATATTTTCATCCAGTTTTTGTTGTAACATTCCTCTTTGTCGTGCCCTATATACATGTAATATGAGGATAGAATACATTGTAATATAAACAGAAGGACTTAGATAATACAGGGAACTGTGCAATATCTCTTAGTAAATTAGCCAGAGAAGTGGACTGACAACATTCCTGTCAAAAGTGGAATAGCACACCTGAAATAGGTCACTCAAGTTAACTGTAAATTATTTGATTAAGAAAGATATAATGATAATTAAACTAAATATGTCAAATAAGCAAACAATTTGCAGTTTGGGGATAAAAAAAAAAAATATCTAAAAATTCAAATCAGTAAGTAACAACAAAAGCCCCTGTGGGATTCGAATTCGGGATGTACGGTTCACAAGCCATATACTTTATCCACTTTGTCCACTGGAGGAAGTTGCCGTTGATGAAGTTCTATCTAATAAAACGAAATGTCGTTTTGATCAGAGGTCAGCCATTTTGTGATGATGTGTTATTACACCTTAGGATAAAGCTATAACTAATATTATAGCACAGATAAGTTTTGATTAATTGTCTCCTAGATTAGTTAATATAGTTTATTAGCCAGGGAAGTGAAATGGCAACATTTCTGTTTAAAATATAACTTAGTACTATAGCAGAGGTAAGTTTTGACCCATTGTCTTCTTGATTAAGTTGACTAAACGTGTAACTTGTTTAATTATACCCCCGCAAACGAAGTTTAGGGGGGTATAATGATTTCACCCTGTCCGTCTGTCCGTCTGTCTGTTTGTCTGTCCGTCTGTCTATAGACGCAACTTTGTCTCCCTTATAGAAATTTACTACTGTATGGAACTGTTTGAAAATTTGTACATATGTTGATCACCATCTGAAAATGTGCACCTGCAATTTTTTTAAGGTCAGACAAGATTTAATGATTTTATGACAGTTTTCATTTTCCTTATTCTATATATTGTACACTGATGTTGAAAAGTAAGGGAGGTAATCCTTACAGATTTTATTATTAAAACACTCTAAAATATATTTATATAATTACATCCAGATGGTTTTTTGTCTTTATGTCTTAACTAAATTTATTTTTTATAAGTATTCTATCAACTGACAATGCAACATTTTTTTTTGTCAATGATAAATTCTTAGGAGCTAATAAGAATATTAAAGACAAGTGTGGCTGGCTGAATTCACCTGTCCCAAGGGGGCCATTATCTGAGCCAAAAGAAATCATGGGCAGAGATACAAACAATATGCGCAAAAAGTGAGATTTAGCGCATTTTCAACAAATTCCAATAGGGTCTTCTAAATAACTTTATAACATTCAAGATAACACAGGAAATCGGGGTCACTAATATTTTTTTTTATCTAAGAACAATTGATATAACAGTAAAACTTCATGCAGGAAATTTCATCAAAATATATAGAGTAGAAATAAATAGACTCACTGAATGTAAATATTATGTATTAACTTACTACGACCATTGAAATAGTTATTTCAATAGTGGTTGTTTTTCAATAGTGGTTGCAAAGTGCCCTTTAAAATAAAATACATCCCTAACCACTATTGAAATCATTTATTTCGACGGTGGTTTTACTTCACTAGTGGTTGCAACAGGCATATCGAATGAAAACTCTGAAGATCTTGATTTAAAAAAAAATAAAATCCGAAACACTCAAAACTGAGGCACTAGAATGACTTTTTAAAACCTTCTGAAACTAAAGTCTGACATGTCCAATCAACTACTTGACTTGCAGCCATTTTTCGAATGTTCAAATCATCACTCTGCAGTACAGTTAAGTCTGTTCTGACAGCGCTCATAAGATCCTCTGTACCCCATTTCTTAGGCATACAAAATATTAACAGAGAAGAAATTAAGAGTAGACAAGAACTCTAGCAAGACCTCTGACTGAAAAGATACTATTGCTGTTTTTAATTGAACTTATTTTTATATTTTAGAGAGTCCAAAAAATTAAAGCATATATCAACATACAACATACTTCATCACATATCATATCATGTAAATTTCAAAGCATAATATTGGAAACGCATACCATTGCAGTGATATCTCAGAGCATATTAATTGATTATAATTCATTATATTATATCATATAATACTATAGGATAAGGTTTCAATCCAGTTTTCTTTTCTTTTTTTATTATTCAAACTTTCATGTGCAAATTCATATCTTTTCATATAATTGGTTACAGTTTACAGTGCATACACATCACATATTCACTTCATTTAAGATATAAACACAGTCACATACCGTAGATAAACATGCATATATACAGACAAGTGGATACACCGACAAAAAGACATATATATGCACAAACAATGTAAAATATTTTCTTTTATCAGCTCTTTAACTATGGAAGTTTGAGTACTATTAGTTAAAAAAAGGGGGGGGGGTGAAAGGTGGTGAAGAAGACAGGGAAACACTAGCTATCAAAAAGTCATACATATATGCAAGTGGATACATACATGCAATAGTAGAGTTATAATTTCTTTTGCCATAATTTGCTTACAGTTTCCTTGTAGCTATTATAAACACATCTTATAACAAATTACAAATAGTTTGCCAATACGTTTAATACTCAACAAATTTGATTTTCTTTTATTTTAATTAAAAAAAACGGGTTTGATAAGGCAACTCTCAGCGACCGATTGAGTAAAAATTCCTCTGATTAATATGACGTCACAATAAGCAGCATGATGTTATGTTTTACTTAGGTGGGTCGCGGGTTTGCTTTCGTCATCAAATTCTGTACCCAATTTAGACAACTTGTTTGGCCGTTTTGTGCACATTCGTTTATGACGTCATAACGGATACATCTCAAGTTTCCCGCATTACACTCTAAAACCAAATGCTCGGGGTGAAAATGAAGTTATCATTTATATATATGCCGTTAATACTAGACAGAAGTAGTCATTCATATTTATTTTCCACGAATCAAAAAAGGAAGAGCACATTGAATGCAACGCATTATAATTATGCAGATAATCAGCAAGAATTGGAGCGTTCTTTTTCAGTCTATGTTAAAGTTCAAACTGTAAATAAAACCAGCGGTATAGTCTCAAACTTGTAACATAGGAGAGAGAGAGAGAGAGAGAGAGAGAGAGAGAGAGAGAGAGAGAGAGAGAGAGAGAGAGAGAGAGAGGGGGGGGGGTGTAAAATATATTGGTCTTCGGCTTCGGCAATAATTTTTTAACAATTGATTAGTTATTAAATCAATATATAATGATATAATATATCAATAATATATTATTATAACATGTAACTATTTTGCCCGAAAAATAGGGAAGAGCACAGTCGAGGAATTCATTTTTTTAGTTGTGAAGATATTGATAAGCAAAATAATTGCCCGGAGCTTACAAATAACGACCGTTTTCTAGGTTCGAGATTTAACTTATATTCCGACCAAGCAAATTAATATGGAAATGCACTTGATGCCCCCTTTCCCTCCGTGATTTTAGATATTTAAAATATTAAGCTCTGCATCATCTGATTTAGAATAAGACTGTAAAATCTAGCTTTTTTGGTTAATTTTTTTTTAGTCAACTGAACAAATATCTTCATGTATATAGAGGTACACGAGAGCCCCCCCCCCCCCCCCTCCCCCATGAATAGTTTTGGTTTCATGATAAAAATATGTTTAATCTCGAGCTCTTTCAAAAGTCCATTTTTTTAAAGAAAGATATATGCTTCAGCAAGTTTATTATGGTAGATGTCTAATCACTAGGAAAATTGTCACTTTAACTGTTACGAAGTTAAGTGTAAGAACGTGGCTATATATGGATGGATGTAAAATATTTTCTCTTTTCTGTAATTTTGTGGACAATATTTATGTGAAAAGAATCTGCATCGTGCTTTGGACCTTAAATCTGTAAAATTTTTAGCTTTAGCAGTCCTAAATGAATGCATCACTTAGTAGGTGGAACAGGTTTAACATTTTTTGACGTCGTAATCATGACGTCAAATACGGAAATGCGACAATTTTTGGTAGAATAATCAGAAACATAAAATAAAATAGCAAAAAATCTAGCGAGAACACATATAATTTTTTTTTACATAAATAATTTGTAAATCACGTTTTCTTTACACATACAAGCCTTTGATAAATTCGTCTAAATTGTTTAGAAGCTATTTGCAATTTTTCAAAAAAAATCCATCTCGAATAGAAAGAGAACTAGAGTAAAGCTCGTTGCAAAGCAACGAGTGGGTCTTCCGTTAATGTCGGAAGTAAAGCTGGAAGTTCCTGTAAGAAGCAGAGCTCTTAAACCAATAACAAGAGTAACAAAAATAAAAAGATGAAAAAATCGAATTATTCCTGGTACGACTTAACAAAATCCGAATGATTTTAAGTACGACTTAACAAAAACCTTTCTGTTTTCAAGAACGACTTAACACAAAAAATCCGAATGTGTTCAAGTACGACTTAACAATAATTTTGGTACGAATTAATTTTAGTTTGAACATTACGCTATTTTTTAAACCAAGGACGCGGAATAAAAATTTCCGGAAAAATCAACTTTTGAACCCCGATATCTCTGTAATGCATCGTCCGATTTTAAAACGGCTTTCAGTGTTAGTTTCAGCTTGATAAGGTCTACAAAACACATAGTCATTTTTGATTCGATCAGAAAATTCATTTTTTCGAAAAATTTGATTCCCTTCCGGTTTCGACCGGAAGTGACAGATTTTCATTTCCAGCCTTATTACAAAGGTAAATCGATTAAATCATAACCATTGAAAATTTCAAGCCTCTATTTTAAAGCGTTTTTGAGAAACGCCGCGGACAAAATGACTTTTTGAAAATTTTAAAAATGACGTAACGTAAAAACGGAAGTGAAGTTTTCTAAGAAACTTCACATACTTTGAGGTATTATAGTTGCACACATCCTCTGAAAATTTCATTAAAATCTGTTGTAAACTTTTTGAGTTATAAAGCCGAAAAGGAGTCAGAAAAAAAAATAAAAAGAACTAGAGCAAAGCTCGTTGCAAAGCAACGAGTGGGTCTTCCGTTAATGTCAGAAGTAAAGCTGGAAGTTCCTGTAAGAAGCAGAGCTCTTAAACCAATAACAAGAGTAGCTAAAATAAAAAGATGAAAAAAATCGAATTATTCCTGGTACGACTTAACAAAATCCGAATGATTTTAGGTACGACTTAACGAAAACCTTTCCGATTTCAAGAACGACTTTACAAAAAAAATCCGAATGTGTTCAAGTACGACTTAACAATTATTTTTGGTACGAGTTAACTTTACTTTGAACATGACGCTATTTTTTAAACCAAGGACGCGGAAACAAAATTTCCGGAAAAATCAATTTTTAAACCCCGATATCTCTGTAATGCATTGTCCGATTTTAAAACGGATTTCAGTGTTAGATTCAGCTTGATAAGCTTTATGAAACACATATTCATTTTTGATTTGATCAGAGAATTTATTTTTTCGAAAAATTTGTTTTACTTCCGGTTTCGACCGGAAGTGACGGATTTTTATTTCCAGCCTTATTGCACATGTAAATTGCCAAATTCATTACTACAGAAAATTTCAAGACTCTATCTTAAAGCGTTTTTGATAAATGTCGCGGACAAAATGACTTTTTTTAAAGTTTAAAAATGACGTAACGTCAAAACAGAAGTGACGTTGTTATGGAAACTTTAACATCTTTGAGGCATTATAATTGCACATCATCCCTGAAAGTTTCCTTTAAATAAGTTGAAAACTTTTTGAGTTATGAAGCCGAGAAGGAGTCAGAAAAAAAAGAAAAAGAAAAAAAATAATAATAACTAGAGCAAAGCTCGTTGCAAAGCAACGAGTGGGTCTTCCGTTAATGTCGGAAGTAAAGCTGGAAGTTCCTGTTAGAAGCAGAGCTCTTAAACCAACAACAAGAGTAACGCAAATAAAAAGATGAAAAAATCGAATTATTCCTGGTACGACTTAACAAAATACGAATGATTTTAAGTACGACTTAACAAAAACAATTCCGATTTCAAGAACGACTTAACAAAAAAAATCAGAATGTGTTCAAGTACGACTTAACAATTATTTTTGGTACGAGTTAATTTTACTTTGAACATTACGCTATTTTTTAAACCAAGGAAGCGGAATCAAAATTTCCGGAAAAATCAATTTTTAAACCCCGATATCTCTGTTATGCATTGTCCGATTTTAAAACGGATTTCAGTGTTAGATTCAGCTTAATAAGCTCTACAAAACGCATATTCGTGTTTGATTTGATCAGAAAATTCATTTTTTCGAAAAATTTGTTTCACTTCCAGTTTCGACCAGAAGTGACAGATTTTCATTTCGAGCCTTATTACAGAGGTAAATCGACCAAATCATAACCATTGAAAATTTCAAGCCTCTATCTTAAAGCGTTTTTGAGGAACGCCGCGGACAAAATGACTTTTTGAAAATTTTAAAAATGACGTAACGTAAAAACGGAAGTGACGTTGTCAAGAAAACTTTAACATCTTTCAGGGATAATAGTTTCACATTATCTCTGAGAATTTCATCAAAATCGGTTGGAAACTTTTTGAGTTATAAAGCCGAGAAGGAGTCAGAAAAAAAAAGAAAAAGTATAATAACTAGAGCAAAGCTCGTTGCAAAGCAACGAGTGGGTCTTCCGTTAATGTCGGAAGTAAAGCTGGAAGTTCCTGTAAGAAGCAGAGCTCTTAAACCAATAACAAGAGTACCTTAAATAAAAAGATGAAAAAATCGAATTATTCCTGGTACGACTTAACAAAAACCGAATAAGTTTACGTACGACTTAACAAAAACCTTTCCCATTTCAAGAACGACTTAACAAAAAAAATCCGAATGTGTTACAGTACGACTTAACAATTAATTTTTAGGTACAAGTTAATTTAACCAAGAACTTGATACTAATTTCTTAACCAAAAACGCGGAATCAAAATTTCCGGAAAAATCATTTTTTGAACTCGTATATCTCTGTAATGCATCGTCAGATTTTAAAACGGCTTTCAGTGTTAGATTCAGCTAAATAAGCTCTATAAAACATATATTCATTTTTGATTTGATCAGAAAATTCATTTTTTCGAAAAATTTGATTCCCTTCCGGTTTCGACCGGAAGTGACAGATTTTCATTTCCAGCCTTATTACAGAGGTAAATCGATTAAATCATAACCATTGAAAATTTCAAGCCTCTATCTTAAAGCGTTTTTGAGAAACGCCGCGGACAAAATGACTTTTTGAAAATTTTTAAAATGACGTAACGTAAAAACGGAAGTGACGTTTTCAAAGAAACTTCACAAACTTTGAGGTATTATAGTTGCACACAACCTCTGATAATTTCATCAAAATCGGTTGTAAACTTTTTGAGTTATAAAGCCGAAAAGAAGTCAGAAAAAAAAATAAAAAGAACTAGAGCAAAGCTCGTTGCAAAGCAACGAGTGGGTCTTCCGTTAATGTCGGAAGTAAAGCTGGAAGTTCCTGTGAGAAGCAGAGCTCTTGAACCAATAACAAGAGTAACTAAAATAAAAAGATGAAAAAATCGAATTATCCCTGGTACGACTTAACAAAATCCGAATGATTTTAAGTACGACTTAACAAAAACATTCCTGATTTCAAGAACGACTTAACAAAAAAAATCCGAATGTGTTCAAGTACGACTTAACAATTATTTTTGGTACGAGTTAACTTTACTTTGAACATTACGCTATTTTTTAAACCAAGGACGCGGAAACAAAATTTCCGGAAAAATCAATTTTTAAACCCCGATATCTCTTTAATGCATTGTCCGATTTTAAAACGAATTTCAGTGTTAGATTCAGCTTGATAAGCTTTATAAAACATATATTCATTTTTGATTTGATCAGAAAATTCATTTTTTCGAAAAATTTGTTTCACTTCCGGTTTCGACCGGAAGCGACGGATTTTTATTTCCAGCCTTATTGCACATGTAAATTGCCAAATTCATAACCACAGAAAATTTCAAAACTCTATCTAAGAGCGTTTTTGAGAAATGTCGCGGACAAAATGACTTTTTTTAAAGTTTAAAAATGACGTAACGTCAAAACGGAGGTGACGTTGTTATATAAACTTTAACATCTTTGAGGTATTATAATTGCACATAATCCCTGAAAGTTTCCTTTAAATAAGGTGAAAACCTTTTGAGTTATGAAGCCGAAAAGGAGTCAGAAAAAAAAGAAAAAGAAAAAAAATAATAATAAAAAGAAACCAAAGAAAAACAAGAGGGTCTTCCGTTGGAAACGGAAGACCCTAATAATAAAAAGAAACCGAAGAATAACAAGAGGGTCTTCCGTTGAAAACGGAAGACCCTAAAAAGAAACCGAAGAATAACAAGAGGGTCTTCCGTTGAAAACGGAAGACCCTAATAATAATAACTAGAGCAAAGCTCGTTGCAAAGCAACGAGTGGGTCTTCCGTTAATGTCAAGAGTAAAGCTTGATGTTCCTGCAAGAAGCAGAGTGTTTTAATCAATAACAAGAGCAACTTAAACTAAAAGATAAAAATAAATACGAATGATACTATGTACGAATTAACAAAGACCTTAACGATTCTAAGAACGACTTAACAAAAAAATAATTCCGAAGGTGTCAAAGTACTTAACAAAAATCGAATTATTTTTGGTACGAGTATGAACTTTACGCTATTTTTTAAACCAAAAATGCAGAATCAAAATTTCCGAAAAATCAATTTTTAAACCCCGATATCTGTTATGCATCGTCTGATTTAAAAATTGATTTTAGTTTTGTACTCATTATGAAAATTACCGTAAGTTACATATGTTTAATTTTTATTATTGAAAAACAATGAAAAACTAAAACAAGAGGCAAATGGGCCACATCGCTCACCTGAGGAACAATAGGTATGATAAAATCAGCTTAATGGAGTCACAATGCAAACTATCTGGACAATGTACAATAATACATGTAGATCCTGTATAAATAAAATCCATTTTCCCCCTTAATATTCTTATGTTTATAATCATTAGTTCCTTTTCTAAAAGGATGATTTAATATTGATTTTATAGTCATATCGCATGTTGAGTATTGCAGTTCTCAAAAAGATCCTTAACAATAGTTTATATATGGGATATAAAGCTACTTCAAACTCTGAACCTTCTTGTGAGGCCAAAGAACTTAACAATTATAAAGAATCATCTGCCTGATTAGTTTCTGAGAAGAAGATTTTTAAATATTTACTCTATATATTCCTATGTTAAACTTTGACCCCCCCCCCCCATCCATTGTGGCCCAGACCTACCCCCGGGGTCATGATTTTCACAACTTTGTATCTACACTACCTGAGGATGCTTCCACATAAGTTTCAGCTTTCCTGGCTGATTAGATTCTGAGAAAAAGATTTTAAAAGATTTTCTCTATATATTCCTATGTAAAAATCCATTCCCCCATTGTGACCCCACCATACCACCTGGGACTATGATTTGAACAAACTTGAATCTACACTACCTGAGGATACTTCCACTTTAATTTGAGCTTTTCCGGCCTAATAGTTTTTTAGAAGAAGATTTTCAAAGATTTTCTCTATATATTCCTATGTAAAACTTGATCCCCCTCTTGTGGCCCCTCCCTACCTCCGGGGACATTGATTTGAACAAACCTGAATCTACACTACCTGAGGATGCCTCCAAACAAGTTTAAGCTTTTCAGGTCGAATAGTTTTTGAGAAGAAGATTTTTGAAAAATACCAACAAGTTTTCAATAATTCTCAATTATCTCCCCTTTAAAGAGGGCGTGGCCCTTCATTTGAACAAACTGGAATCCCCTTCACCTAGTGGTGCTGTGTGCCAAATTTGGTTGAAATCTGCCCAGTGGTTCTTGAGAAGAAGATGAAAATATAAAAAGTTTACAACAACAACAGCAACAAATTGTGATCAGAAAAGCTCAGTTGAGCCTTTGGCTCAGGTGAGCTAAAACAAAATGAAGGAAACATAATTGCATCCTTTTATTGAAAAACAAATTTTCACAGCTAACAATTGTAAATTACTTTAAACAGCCAAAGTTTTGTTTGTTATAATTTCTTATCAAACACAAACCACAACAAGGCATGGTACTTTCTTAAAGTTCCATTACAGTAACTGTTCATGAATTATCCGATTTAATTTGAATTACTGGTAAATAGTCTGTAGAACACATTAAGGAATATGCATGTGGGTAGAGGTGACAGGTTAACCTCAAGAGCTCAAAAGGTAAAAACCACGTGGCCACCAATAGCTGAAATTAAAAAAAATCAATAAGCTGTGTTAATACATGTACCGGTACTAATAATAGCTGTGTTTACATTAACATATGCATAGTATTTCTGAAAAAAAAATACACTGACCATGCAGTGTAATTAGTATGACATATCCAGATACGTGACATTAGATGGCACTGGACAGTTTTTTTGATACATTTCATTGTAGCCTAGGGACGTGTGTCTTCGGAACCCTGTAACTAGAATTTCCTCAGTTCCCATTCAGCACAAATACCTTTATGCCCATGCATTGATCTTAACAGTTACCAATAAAGCTTATTCCATTAATAGACTTAAATCTTTCGTTCCATCTATGAACTGCAGCTTGTTAATTTTTTACCTTAAAAAACAACTAAATGGTCATTGACGAAATAATGTCATTTATTAATGACGAATCAAAAACTTGTACAAATAAACCACATCACAAACAGGGAGATCCCTGACAAAGTCAATACTTAAACTTATTAAAATGACTTATGTAACAGGTACTGTGGGATCTCCCTTATTAGTTAAAAAACACCTGAACAAATATTGAGATCACCCGGTAAAATATAACCAAAAATAGTAAACAACAATGGCAGGGTGATCTCCCTTAATATAAACATGTAAAAAATTAAGGTGGCATATACAAAGTTCTGCCATAAATCTAATAAAACCATGATGCACACAATGTAAACATTCGAATGGATTTCTGATATTGGCACAAGCTATTATGACTGTTGTAAATTATAAAATTATTTGGACGGTTAGATGGGGATGGTGGTGGGTTAAACTTTACAAAGCGATCAATATCTTAGATTACGGAAACACGTCTTTCTCACACTTGAGTTTAAAACAGAAGTTATATACACGTGATCGAAATACTCTCATTTCATTGGCTAATGACAAGGTACAAGCACAGGCATTTATAAATAGATACATGATGGACAAATTAGCTAAAAATAACCAATAAAAACCGGAACTTAAATTAGAATTTCTAAAAATAGAATTCACGATACAATGATGACATAAAACATATTATTTGGCAATAATATTTCATTATGCCCATGCATTGATCTTAACAGTTACCAATAAAGCTTATTCCATTAATAGACTTAAATCTTTCGTTCCATCTATGAACTGCAGCTTGTTAATTTTTTACCTTAAAAAACAACTAAATGGTCATTGACGAAATAATGTCATTTATTAATGACGAATCAAAAACTTGTACAAATAAACCACATCACAAACAGGGAGATCCCTGACAAAGTCAATACTTAAACTTATTAAAATGACTTATGTAACAGGTACTGTGGGATCTCCCTTATTAGTTAAAAAACACCTGAACAAATATTGAGATCACCCGGTAAAATATAACCAAAAATAGTAAACAACAATGGCAGGGTGATCTCCCTTAATATAAACATGTAAAAAATTAAGGTGGCATATACAAAGTTCTGCCATAAATCCAATACCCATTGGATTCCCGCCACCCCAAGGAAATAGATGGAACTGGAGACTTTGATAACTATATTATACATTGTTTTAGTAAAACTTAGAACAATGTGTAAAAGTATGGCCTACTGAAGATGTAATTATAATAATTGACATTTTTGATATGACAGAATATATATGAAATATGAATAACTGATTTTGACGGATGGCCAGCAACATACCCTATTAATACAAACACTAAAATACAATACTAAAAAACAAAACACTATGTATTCTAAGGACAGGGTGGTAGCAGACATTCTATCTGAACTACATGCAAAAAAAAAGGGGGGGGGGTACACTAACATACCTAATCTAGAACAATGAAAGCAGTGGGGAAAAGTAAATGCCATGATCTAATTCCAAGATGACAGACATAGTAGCAGACCTGATCTGAACTACTATCAATGTAAGTTGTATATATCATAATTATGGTAGCAGACTTGATCTGAACTCCAAACAATCCTACCACTTTGAAGAGGTAGTAATAAAAATCACTCACAGGCAAACAACAGAGCAGATCTATAGCAGACATCATCTGAACTAGTTATATAACGTTATCTTGCTGATAACAACTTATACCCAGGAATGATATAGATTAATTTTCTTAGTCAAGTGCAACATTAAATGAACCCAACCGAATGTATCGTTTAACAGCATCAGACTTCCATCTACCCATATTCTGAATCGCATTTTCCGAGAAACCAACCTTAGATGCATGAGTTGCAGCACCAATTCTGAAGCTGTGACCCTTATAATGTTTTGGATCCAAACCAATATTTTTGATCACTTCATTTAACTTTTTTGCCACAAAGGAATAAGGCACCGGACAACCATCTAAAAACTGGAAAAGGGGGCCACCAGAATGGCGATAATGTTTTAAATAGTAAAACAATGCATGTACTGGACATGACTTAGTGTTTTTTGATACTTCTAATGTAATAATCTTTGGCTGTCCATAACTGACTGTTTTAAAATGTTTCAACACCACTTGCACCTGCTTTAGCTTTCCATGAGCTGTCTCAAAATGGACATCCGATCTCTGAATGACCTTATCTGACTGAGTCTTTGATTTTATAACCAATTCCCCTAATCTGAAAAAACCATGAAATGCCATCAAAAACAATGCCTTAAGTAACAATGAATGTGCCCTAGTTGAGACAGATTGATCTAGTGAATTCACAAGTTTTTTCAAAATTTCACTTGTAATTGGAAGACGGGTATCTACCGATGGACCTAATTTGTAACAACCTCTTAGCAGCTTTTGTACTAGGAAACACTGAGCGGGATCTGGCAATTTTAACATCTTATGAATATATGTTAAAGCCGAAATGTGGGATGCTATTGAGCTTGGTGAATAACCAATTTCGAATAAATGACCTATAAAATTACATATTGTAATGTAATGTACAGGTAAGGATATGGAGCCTACCCATTCAAGGAAAATATGCCATGAATGTAGATATGCTTTCCTTGTTGCAGGGGCTAAGGAAGCCTGTAGAATTCTTTTTGCAGAGTTTGTCAAATGTAAAGAAGATCCACTGGGATTTTTGTTTGTTGCCTGTGTAAATGAGGTGTTTCTTGAAAAGCTTCCTGAAATTTAAAACGGGATAATCTGTCAGCTGTTACATTCAACTTCCCAGGTATATGCTTTGCACGGAAATGAATATTAAAACGTAAGGACACTAAAACAAGACGGCGTAACAATTTCATGAGAGCTTTATCTCGACACGATTTTTTATTGAGAACCTCAACGACAGCCATATTGTCTGATAAGAATAATACCTTTTTATTTTGAAAATGGCATGACCATAATTCCAATGCAAGGACAATTGGAAACAATTCTTTAATACAAATTTGATAATCTTCTAATTCCAATGGCCATTCCCTTGCAAACCAATCAGACCCTAAAACAGCTGAAAGTCCCATTGAGCCAGAAGCATCTGTGTATAAACTCAGATGGTCTGATGACACCCAAACTCTATCCAGAAAAACTGACTTGCCATTGAAATGGTCAATAAAAGTAGCCCAAGTTTCTAAATCAGCCCTTGAGTCTTTATTTAATCTTATGTAGAATTTTGGGTTAGACAAACCACATGTTAGGTTGATCAAACGACGAAGAAATGTTCGACCTGGGACAACCACAGAACAAGCAAAATTCAAAAGGCCTATGATTGACTGCATTTCTTTTAAAGTGACCTTTTTACACCTTTTGAACAAGTTAAGTTTGTCCTTTATTTTTTGGATCTTATCTACTGGAAGCCGACACTCCATTTTCACTGAATCAACTTCTATACCATAAATGACAATGTTGGTCGTAGGTGCCTGAGTTTTTTCCATTTTTATTGGCACCCCAATTTTTTTACATAGAAATAAAAAACTAGCAAGATCGTTTCTACAGGTTATTGAATTTGGGGGTCCCACAAAGAAAAAATCATCTAAAATATGGGACATACCCGAAGCATTGAAGACATTTTCCATGACCCATTGGAGAGCAGAACTAAATGATTCAAAGATTTGACAGCTACTACTCGCTCCCATAGGAAGACATTTGTCATAATAGTATTGACCTTCCCAAGTAAACCCTAGCAGGTAGTAATCAGCTGGATGAATAGGTATGATCCGGAAAGCATCTTCAATGTCAGTCTTCGCCATTAAACATTCACGCCCAAACTTTTGAACTAAATCAACCACCTGATCTATGGAATCGTACTGAACAGCTGAATTTTCTCTTGGTATATTGGAATTTACTGATTGATTTTTAGGGAATGAAAGATCATGAATTACCCTAAATTTTCCTGTACTGCCTTTTGGCACTAAACCTAATGGAGATACCACAAATTGTTCAAAAGGTTTGTTTGAAAATGGACCTGCAATTCTTCCTTTGTTTAACCCTGTTTGTATATAATCTTCTATAATGTCTGGGTGATCTAATGTGGATTTATGGTTTTGAGGTACACAGGATGAAGGAGCAGAAGTACAACCTAATCTAAAACCATGAGTAAAGCCATTTATCAAGTACGAAGCCTGATCACTGTCATAATCAACTAAAAATTCACCTAAACTTTTTGGGTTGACTGGGGAAGGTAGTTGGCTGGGTGATTGTTGAGGACTTGGTGACAGTGTTGGTATTTGTTGGTTTTTGTTTACGAAATCTACAATTGGCTCTTGCATGTGATCCTGAGCATGATTGACACCTGTGGGCAAATGAGCAGGGGTTATGAGTGCATTGTTCCCCATTGTTAAAGGCATAGCAGAATCTAATAGGCTTATTGCCTGTGTTTGCTCGAAAGGGCTGCTGAAATTGATAATTGCTAGAAGCAGCCTTGATTCTTAATTCTTCAACCGGTTTTTGCCACGGTAATTCAACAGTCTCTTTCAACATCCGAAAATTCTCATCATAGATTCTCCAGGCCTTATCTCCTAACATTTTGTTCATTTCTCTAATAAAATAGCAGTACTTTAGGAGATGGGGAGCCTGTTCTGGATATTTTTCAATAAAAATTCCCATAAAAATCAAAAAAGCATCAGTCCATCGCTGAATTGACATTGGCAATTTGGGCTTTGATGACCCTTGCTGTACAATAAGGGACCCAGATGATATGTTTAACGAAATAGGATCCTCTCGACGCTGCAACAGCAAACCTAAATCAATAAATTGATTTGCCCAGATCTTAGCTTTTAATCGATGAGGTGTTGCAGCCCCAAGAGGAATCCCATCAGATAAATCAATAACATTTTTAAGATTGGCAGTTGCTGGCTCACCTTGACCGTCTTGTTGTAATAACGCACTAACTAAGTCTGCAATATTTTGCTGAGGCTGGTTGTCACTAACTGTTGATGTTGTTGTTTGCTGACTTGCCATTGGATGGGCGTGGGCTTCCATATCACCCTGGTTTTGAACACATGGCTGCAGGATATCCATGGTGGTATCACTCGAATTTGTCTGGTTTTGGGACAAAGTTTGGGATTGTCTTAAGATTGCTGCAGCTAATAAGTCGTAATTAATAGCATCACTCGACACTGGTTCTGCACGAGACACTGGTTCATCAGACACTGGTTCTGCTTGAAGACTTAAGTCATCATTTCGTGGTACTTTTGCCGGTCGCCTCCTTTTTGTTGACCGCCCCTCTAAAGCCCGCTTAGGCATGGTTTTTCTGAAGTGAAATTTTTATACTTATTAATAGACATGCTTACTGCCAGAGTATTAGCCCTTGAGGGCTAATTGACAATTTGTTTCTTTTCATGGATGGTTGTAACTTATATTTGAAAAACATGTAACCATCTTTAAAAACTTGCATGACTTGTCTTCTGTGATACACCTTTGTATCCAAATAGTAACTTAGAAATCTTAGACTTTGTGTATGTTTTCTTATTTCTTTTGATATAAACACATACATAGAAATCTTAGACTTTGTATATGTTTTCTTATTTCTTTTGATATAAACACATACATAAAACAGATGATGGCTTACTTAGATAGCCAATCTGCTCATGCTTCAACTTAGAAAGGGCTTTAATCAGAATATAACTTAGAATTCTGACAACTTTCCCATAAGCAGAAATCATGTATTTTAAATTCTTATTTCTTCAAATACATATATATCCATTAAAACAGATGATGGCATACTTAGATATAGCCCATCCAATCATGTCTCAGCTTTGATAAAGGTGTGTATAATAGACATGAACTTAAATTTTTTGGTCACTCTCGCAATTATTGCTGTATCAATCTAAAAATTCTTACTATTCCTGCATTACATTGAAACAGGATTACAGTACTGTACCTAAACTGTACAGATTGAATTGAATATTCTTAAAATATCTTTATAGAATATTTCCAAAATGTTATTCCTTATGCTTATGTAAACAAAAATTTTCCATGTTAAGTATGCATACTCAATTTCGTAGAAAATAACTCAAGTTATACTCATTAAAAACTTTCTTAAATTATCTTTTTTAAATTTTCTTTGACAAAGTGATGTTAATTTACTGGCCTTGAGTTTTTGAACTCTGTTATGCACTGCATATTTTATGCTCCTCAAGTATTTGACCATGGGTGCTGGATAACATCCATCCGAATCTACCCCAAGGTGAACTCCATCGCGCCCAAGGTATGCCAAGTTAGTCCAAAATCCTCTATGTTTCCAGAAATAGACATGCTCCTCACTACTTGTCAAATGTTCCAAGTGTTTGTTTATACTGATGACCTCCTCGTTATATCCAATCGGTGATTTTCGAGGGTCGCGGCGCAACAGTTGACCAATGATCACGGATTTTACACCATATCCATGTATCAAATAGTTCGCAAATGAAAAAATGTCTTGTGCAATGACATGTGATGGTCGAGTCGTAGCATCGTTACCCCCTATCTCCAGAACACATAAAGTAGGAACTGCCGAAAACGCGCACAATCTTGACGAGTTAGCAAGTCCGTAAATAGACAAACCCCCTTGGCTCCGAAAACACACATTAATTTGTTCTTCATCAAGACCCAAGTTTTCATACACAGGGTTTTGTAAAATAAATCGTTCCAATCGTTTTACATAAGAATGCCCAATAATGCACACTGATGTTCGATCCGCCATTTTGACTGGTTACATACCCCGGGCGCCGATGGTAAAAACTTACACAGTACACCGATTTTAACACTTACTTTAACTAAATAACAAAGTTCCAAAGCAAATCCTCCCGCGTCCAATACTTCTCAAACTATCGGAAAGTACATGGCCGTGAATTTAAACTTTACAAAGCGATCAATATCTTAGATTACGGAAACACGTCTTTCTCACACTTGAGTTTAAAACAGAAGTTATATACACGTGATCGAAATACTCTCATTTCATTGGCTAATGACAAGGTACAAGCACAGGCATTTATAAATAGATACATGATGGACAAATTAGCTAAAAATAACCAATAAAAACCGGAACTTAAATTAGAATTTCTAAAAATAGAATTCACGATACAATGATGACATAAAACATATTATTTGGCAATAATATTTCATTAATTCACACTTTATCAGGCCAATCACCAATTTCTGAAGAAAATTACTAGTCAAAACCTGTAAAATTTTCTACATACTGGTTTTTATGAGATTTTGACCCTTTTCATATTTTGCAAATTTTTCATGATTTTTCAGCCTTTTAGACCTCCCCCAGCCAATTCCCTGTAAAGGGTTGACCTTCCGTACCATGTGCATGTTGCTCCATCACATGTCAGAAACTTACCGGTGTATAGTTTATAATGCCCCATCCACCTACTTTTCGTGTTATTTACCCTCCCGTCTGTAACTTGCATTTTCACTGTCTAAAGTCAACACAACAGTCACAGCCGCAGGTTTCGCATTTTACTTCTGAATCTCATGTACCTCACATATGGGGCCTACATATTGAATATCAATTTCAACAAGAGACATCCCTCTAACTCATGATAATCATTAAAAATCATTTCATGAATTTTAGCAACACTCATAAGCCTTCAAGTACAGCAACTCTCAATTTTACTAAAATATTGACTGGTACTTTATCCGAAACTATCCCTTGCTACCTTTTACTTACACTAACATTCTCTGAAAAGTCATCTTGTCTTAAACTTACAAAGCTTATGCTATTCTGAGAAAAAGTATACCTCATTTTGCCAACTCCATTAAGGATTAAGAAAAATATGGCCATTTAAGTGAACCCAGCATTTCCACTTTCCTCTATTTAACACAGATTCATAGGGCTCTCCATAGATAAAGCATCTTTACCTAATCTTATAGAGGTCAACTGTTATTCAACCTCCCTAAATAAGAAACCTTATTCAAAACTACATACATATACATGATATTATCATGACAAAAGCATCACATCACTTAGAAATATCCTTACATGTATACCCTCCCCCTATTTTTTTATTTTCCTAAGAAGCATTAGTTTGAACACTTTAACCTAATATTGTGAAACTTGTGGCAATTCCCTTGAGTCATTTCTCACACACATTTAAAAACAACCATCACTGATATTGAAAATTGATCTTTTTTTGATAAATGGATGAAATGTAACATTTTTTTTCACAAAAAGACATGCCGCCATACATGTGATTTCTTGTTTTCATGAAACAGTAAGCTTATAATCATTTTTAGTGAATATCTTATTTATTCTGGTTTCTAGTCTCCTTTTAACTTTGCTAAAATAGTAATACCTACAAGTGTGATGTCTGCTCTTAATTAAAATGAAATTCAAACACAACCGGGTACCTGGGGACGGATGAAAATTCCAGGATAAATGTTCAAATTTTACATGTTTTCTTACATTTTTGATGCATATATACAATAAAAGGGTAACAATTTGTTGTTTCTTGATCATTTCGAGAGTAATTATTATAGCAGATGTTATTTCAAGGTCAAATGTACATTTACATATCCAACATGTAATGGTAATGGAGACAATTGGAAAGAGGGGGTAGCTTTTTGAATTCTGTAAATATATCTAAAATGTCACTTTTGGATAGGAAGGAGCAAAAACTTGAGGTTTTTGACATATTGTATACTTTGATAACTGCATTTGTCTACATGTGAATTTTATTTGAAAGAAAAATATGCTGTTTTAAAAAAATTGAGTTATATAAGTCAGGTTGCTTAATGTTATTCATGAAATCAGACAGCAAAATTGCTGCAAATTTATAATTTAAATAATTCAATTGATCAAAACTCTTTTACTGTGCAGTATTAATTCTTATCTCGGTAATTAACTTAAGCCTATTAATTGTCATCAGGATAGGAAATACCTACTTTCTAAGCCAATTTACTCTAGTGGTGGTCATTTTACACATTTAAAAGGGATTTACTTCCCTTGTATATTATAGCTAATAAATCATGTAATGACATATATAACCAACAAAATCATCCATTTTCCCAAAATAGACTACTTTTGCTACAAAATCCACTCAAAATTACAGTTAAATGAGAAATCTGAAAATACCATGTAGTCTTGAAACTTACACTAACATTCTCTGAAAAGTCATCTTGTCTTAAACTTACAAAGCTTACGCTATTCTGAGAAAAAGTATACCTCATTTTGCCAATTCCATTAAGGATTAAGAAAAATATGGCCATTTAAGTGAACCCAGCATTTCCACTTTCTTCTATTTAACACAGATTTATAGGGCTCTCCATAAATAAAGCATCTTTACCTAATCTTATAGAGGTCAACTGTTGTTCAACCTCCCTAAATAAGAAACCTTATTAAAAACTATACATACATATACATGATTGATATTGTCATGACAAAAGCATCACATCACTTAGAAATACCCTTACATGTATACCCAAGCTCCCCCTATTTTTTGATTTTCCTAAGAAGCATTAGTTTGAACACTTTTAACCAAATATTATGAAATTTAAATGCTTCTATTCTGATCAATTGAATTTTTAAGCAGCGTGAAATTAAAACCATCGCAATTGATACTTTAGTAAAAATCATGAAATTTTAACACGGTGGAATTAAAACGACTTACAGTATTTCATCCGAACAGCCTCAAAGTATAATTTTCTGCTATACCATTTTTTTTAAATGAATTCTACTGGGTTTTTTTTGGCAAATAAATTTAGCGAGGATTTTTTTCTCTTTTCTTATTAATGACAGGTTTAAAAACAATATTATGTTTAGTATGTATAAAATTCCATAAACAATTTTACAAAGCTTTGGATTTTAGTTGCACAATGAAAAAATGAGGGATTGCACGATAATACATGCTCATTTTGAAATTTAAAGCATTGTTGATTTCTTTTCCTAGATAGAGATATGCACAAAATGATGTTGCTCTGTGATGCTTTGCCAAGATTAAAAGCATGAGAGAGAGAGAGAGAGAGAGAGAGAGAGAGAGAGAGAGAGAGAGAGAGAGAGAGAGGAGAGAGAGAGAGATATCTGAGGCACATGTAGTAAAAATTATTACATACATTTGTCTTACTGTAAAGATTGTTTACAATGTAGATGTGTTCTGCATGTAAAGTTTACCTAAAATGAATCAATAAAATTCAATATATATAAAAGATAAACTAATCTCAAAGAATTTACAATGTTCTGTGAAATAATCAAATCTTGAGAAGAATGTTTTATACATATCAGGGAACATTAACTTAAAATCTGAACTTAAAGTTCTTTTCATCTTGCACTCTGTTTTACATGCTCTTTCACAGACGATAATCATATATAAAGGCGAGCCAGACAAAAGTTCTAATTTTAATTAGACTGAATATTTACCATGTCAAATATATTTATTTAATTAAGCACAAGCCTGTCTGAGTTCTTTAATTCATTAATTAAGTGGAGGTGATATGCTAAAGATCTGCTATATTCAAATATTTAGGGTAAAGTTATCATCATGCAAACATGCACTCTAATTACAACATTCTACTCTTGTGTGCCTTTGGACCCCCCTGTTTAACAGTGTGTGGTGTGTTGTTTAATACAAAATAAGACATACATATACATAATAATAAATAGAAATTCAAAAGAGTAGTGTGAGAACATACACGTGAAAATACATTGGACAGATACTATCCTGAGATTTCTCAGACTCAAATGCCATCTTTTATATTGTTACGCACGTCAAAAGCGGAGGTTAGAGTCAGAGGAATGTCGGATTAGATTGAAAAGTGCACAAACACTTTGAAAAGAAAAAGTCAATACGACATATCCTGTATTGAAACATACCTTTATAATCTGTCATACGTTAGTTGAGCTGAAATTTCCACTATCGTGGTCTTGCAGGCCATTATTCTGACACACCGCTATCAGCTGTTGTTCGCGGTCAAAACATGGCGACTTGACATGGGGAATCGTACGATAATTATTTCGATTAAAACTAATAAGACTAATAAAAACTAACAACGTAATTATCGATCGAAGTAAGGAAATCGTTTCGATAAACAATCTGATTAACTATATAAAAAACGAGTTCGGTTTTATGACCTGTACGAAATCTTTTCAGCGGGAGTTACTTTCAATGGGAAGTTTGCACTATTTTTTAAACCAATAACTAGGAATCCACATTTCCGGAAAAATCAATATTTAAACCCCGATATCTCTGCAATGCAGTATCCGATTTTAAAACGAATTTAAGTTTTGTATTTAGCTTTGCAAACCATACAATATGCATATAATTTTATGTTTTTTATAAAGTTTTATGACCAGTACGAATTGTTACAGTAGAAGTTACTTTCAGTGTGAATTTTGCACTATTTTTGAAACCAAGAACGCGGCATCAAAATTTCCGGGAAAATCAGTTTTTAAACCCCGATATCTCTGTAATGCATCCTATGATTTTTAAACGGTTTTCAGCATTAGATTCAGCTTAAAAATCTCTACAAAATACGTATACGTTTTTTGTTTGATCAAAAAATTCAATTTTTCGAAAAATTTGATTCGCTTCCAGTTTCGACCGGATGTGACGGATTTTTATTATATAGCCTCATTACAGAGGTAAATCGACCAAATCATAACCATTGAAAATTTCAAGCCTCTATCTTAAAGCGTTTTTGAGAAAACTCCCGGACAAAATGACTTTTTTAAAATTTAAAAAATGACGTAACGTCAAAACGGAAGTGACGTTGTCTTGAAAACTTTAACATCTTGGAGGGACGATAACTTACTAAAATCTCTGGAAGTTTCATTGAAATCAGTTGAAAACTTTTTGAGTTATGAAGCAAAAAAGGAGTCAGAAAAAAAAGAAAAAGTATAATAACTAGAGCAAAGCTCGTTGCAAAGCAACGAGTGGGTCTTCCGTTAATGTCGGAAGTAAAGCTGGAAGTTCCTGTAAGAAGCAAAGCTTGAACCAATAACAAGTGTAACTAAAATAAAAAGATGAATAAATCGAATTATTCCTAGTACGACTTAACAAAATACGAATGATTTTAAGTACGACTTAACAAAAACCTTCCTGATTTCAAGAACGACTTAACAAAAAAAAATCCGAATGTGTTCAAGTACGACTTAACAATTATTTTTGGTACGAGTTAACTTTACTTTGAACATTACGCTATTTTTTAAACCAAAGACGCGGAAACAAAATTTCCGGAAAAATCAATTTTTAAACCCCAATATCTCTTTAATGCATTGTCCGATTTTAAAACGGGTTTCAGTGTTAGATTCAGCTTGATAAGCTTTATAAAACACATATTCATTTTTGATTTGATCAGAAAATTCATTTTTTCGAAAAATTTGTTTCACTTCCGGTTTCGACCGGAAGTGATGGATTTTTATTTCCAGCTTTATTGCACATGTAAATTGCCAAATTCATAACCACAGAAAATTTCAAGACTCTATCTTAAAGCATTTTTGGGAAATGTCGCGGACAAAATGACTTTTTAAAAAGTTTAAAAATGACGTAACGTCAAAACGGAAGTGACGTTGTTATGGAAATTTTAATATCTTTGAGGCATTATAATTGCACATAATTCCTGAAAGTTTCCTTTAAATAAGTTGAAAACTTTTTGAGTTATGAAGCCAAAAAGGAGTCAGAAAAAAAAGAAAAAGAAAAAAAATAATAATAACTAGAGCAAAGCTCGTTGCAAAGCAACGAGTGGGTCTTCCGTTAATGTCGGAAGTAAAGCTGGAAGTTCCTGTAAGAAGCAGAGCTCTTGAACCAATAACAAGAGTAACTTAAATAAAAAGATGAAAAAAATCGAATTATTTCTGGTACGACCTAACAAAATCCGAATGATTTTAAGTACGACTTAACAAAAACCTTCCTGATTTCAAGAACGACTTAACAAAAAAAATCCGAATGTGTTCAAGTACGACTAAACAATTATTTTTGGTACGAGTTAACTTTACTTTGAACATTCCGCTATTTTTTAAACCAAGGACGCGGAAACAAAATTTCCGGAAAAATCAATTTTTCAACCCCGATATCTCTTTAATACATTGTCCGATTTTAAAACGGAATTCAGTGTTAGGATCAGATTAATAAGCTCTACAAAAACCGTATACTTTTTTTGTTTGATCAAAAAATTTAATTTTTCGAAAAATTTGAATCACTTCCGGTTTCGACCGGAAGTGACAAAATAATTTTTTTTGTTAAAATGCCATAAGTTAATCTGCAGATTTACAATCACAGAAAATTTCAAGTCTTTATGAACAACCGTTTACGAGAAAAGTCCTGGACAAAATCACTTTTTGAAAATTTTTAAAATGACGTAACTAGAAAACGCAAGTAACTTAATGACTGAAAGTTTAAAAGCTTCAAGGGACAAGAATTTAACATAATCCCTGAAAATTTCTTGCAAATCGGTTGAAAAGTTTTTGAGATATAAAGCAAAAAAGAAGTCAGAAGGAAAAACAAGAAGAATAATAATAATAAAACTAGAGCAAAGCTCGTTGCAAAGCAACGAGTGGGTCTTCCGTTAATGTCAGAAGTAAAGCTGGAAGTTCCTGTCAGAAGCAGAGCTCTTAAACCAACAACAAGAGTAACGAAAATAAAAAGATGAAAAAATCGAATTATTCCTGGTACGACTTAACAAAATACGAATGATTTTAATTACGACTTAACAAAAACATTTCCGATTTCAAGAACGACTTAACAAAAAAAATCCGAATGTGTTCAAGTACGACTTGACAATTATTTTTGGTACGAATTAATTTTACTTTGAATATAACGCTATTTTTTAAACCAAGGAAGCGGAATCAAAATTTCCGGAAAAATCAATTTTTAAACCCCGATATCTCTGTTATGCATCGTCCGATTTCAAAACGGCTTTCAGTGTTAGATTCAGCTTAATAAGCTCTACAAAACACATACTCGTTTTTGATTTGATCAGAAAATTCATTTTTTCGAAAAATTTGTTTCACTTCCGGTTTCGACCGGAAGTGACAAAATAATTTTTTCTGTACATTTGCCATAAGTCAATCCGCAGATTTACAATCACAGAAAATTTCAAGTCTTTATAAACAACCGTTTACAAGAAAAGTGCTGGACAAAATCACTTTTTGAAAATTTTTAAAATGATGTAACTAGAAACCGGAAGTGACTTAATGACTAAAAGTTTGAAGGCTTCAAGGGACAAGAAATTAAAATAATCCCTGAAAATTTCTTGCAAATTGGTTGAATAGTTTTTGAGATATAAAGCAAAAAAGAAGTCAGAAGGAAAAACAAGAAGAATAATAATAATAAAACTAGAGCAAAGCTCGTTGCAAAGCAACGAGTGGGTCTTCCGTTAATGTCGGAAGTAAAGCTGGAAGTTCCTGTAAGAAGCAGAGCTCTTAAACCAATAACAAGAGTGCCTTAAATAAAAACATGAAAAAATCGAATCATTCCTGGTACGACTTAACAAAAATCGAATAATTTTACGTACGACTTAACAAAAACCTTTCCGATTTCAAGAACGACTTAACAAAAAAAAAATCCGAATGTGTTACAGTACGACTTAACAATTAATTTTTAGGTACAAGTTAATTTAACCAAGAACTTGATACTAATTTCTTAACCAAAAACGCGGAATCAAAATTTCCGGAAAAATCATTTTTTGAACTCGTATATCTCTGTAATGCATAGTCCGATTTTAAAACGACTTTCAGTGTTAGATTCAGCTTAATAAGCTCTATAAAACACATATTCATTTTTGATTTGATCAGAAAATTTATTTTTTCGAAAAATTTGATTCCCTTCCGGTTTCGACCGGAAGTGACAGATTTTCATTTCCAGCCTTATTACAGAGGTAAATCGATTAAATCATAACCATTGAAAATTTCAAGCCTCTATCTTAAAGCATTTTTGAGAAACGCCGCGGACAAAATGACTTTTTGAAAATTTTAAAAATGACGTAACGTAAAAACGGAAGTGATGTTTTCAAAGAAACTTCACAAACTTTGAGGTATTATAGTTGCACACAACCTCTGAAAATTTCATCAAAATCGGTTGTAAACTTTTTGAGTTATAAAGCCGAAAAGGAGTCAGAAAAAAAAATAAAAAGAATAATAATAACTAGAGCAAAGCTCGTTGCAAAGCAACGAGTGGGTCTTCCGTTAATGTCGGAAGTAAAGCTGGAAGTTCCTGTAAGAAGCAGAGCTCTTGAACCAATAACAAGAGTAACTAAAATAAAAAATGAAAAAATCGAATTATTTCTGGTACGACTTAACAAAATCCGAATGATTATAAGTACGACTTAACAAACACCTTTCCAATTTCAAGAACGACTTAACAAAAAAATCCGAATGTGTTCAAGTACGACTTAACAATTATTTTTGGTACGACTTAATTTCACTTTGAACATTACGCTATTTTTTAAACCAAGGACGCGGAATCAAAATTTCCGGAAAAATCAATTTTTAAACCCCAATATCTCTGTAATGCATCGTCCGATTTTCAAACGGATTTCAGTGTTAGATTCAGCTTAATAAGATCTACAAAACACATATTCATTTTTGATTAAATCAGAAAATTCATTTTTTCGAAAAATTTGTTTCACTTCCGGTTTCGACCGGGAGTGACAGATTTTCATATGGAGCCTTATTACAGAGGTAAATCGACCAAATCATAAGCATTGAAAATTTCAAGCCTCTAACTTAAAGCGTTTTTGAGAAAAGTCCGGGACAAAATCACTTTTTGAAAATTTTAAAAATGACGTCACGTCAAAACGGGAGTGACGTTCTCTTTCAAATTTTGATACTTTTGAGGGACACCAACTTATAAAAATTTCTGAAAATTTCATCAAAATCGGTTAAAACCCTTTTGAGTTATGAAGCAAAAAAGGAGTCAGAAGAAAAGAAAAAGAATAATAACTAGAGCAAAGCTCGTTGCAAAGCAACGAGTGGGTCTTCCGTTAATGTCAGAAGTAAAGCCGGAAGTTCCTGCAAGAAGCAGAGCTCTTAAACCAATAACAAGAGTAATAAAAAGAAAAAGATGAAAAAATCGAATTATTCCTGGTACGACTTAACAAAATCCGAATGATTTTAAGTACGAATTAACAAAAACATTTTTGATTTTAAGAACGACTTAACAAAAAAAATCCGAATGTGTTTAAGTACGACTTAACAATTATTTTTGGTACGAGTTAACTTTACGATAAACATTATGCTATTTTTTAAACCAAGGACGCGGAATCGAAATTTCCGGAAAAATCAATTTTTAAACCCCGATATCTCTGTAATGCATCGTCCGATTTTAAAACGGCTTTCAGTGTTAGATTCAGCTTAATAAGCTCTACAAAACACATATTCATTTTTGATTTGATCAGAAAATTCATTTTTTCGAAAAATTTGTTTCACTTCCGGTTTCGACCGGAAGTGACAGATTTTCATTTCGAGCCTTATTACAGAGGTAAATCGACCAAATCATAACCATTGAAAATTTCAAGCATCTATCTTAAAGCGTTTTTGAGAAAAGTCCGGGACAAAATGACTTTTTGAAATTTTTAAAAATGACGTCACGTCAAAACGGAGGTGACGTTCTCTTTAAAACTTTTACATTTTTGAGGGACGCCAACTTGCAAAAATCTCTGAAAATTTCATCAAAATCGGTTTGATACCTTTTGAGTTATGAAGCAAAAAAGGAGTCAGAAGAAAAGAAAAAGAATAATAATAATAACTAGAGCAAAGCTCGTTGCAAAGCAACGAGTGGGTCTTCCGGTGGTGTCGAAAGTAAAGATAGAAGTTCCTGTAAGAAGCAGAGTAAAAACCAACTACAAAGAAAATAAAAAAGATATTTTTAAAAAATCGAATAATTCTTAGTACGACTTAACAATGTTTGAATGATTTCAAGAACGAATTAACAAATACCTTTACAATTTCTAGAACGACTTAATAAAAAAAAGCCCCGAATGTCTTCAAGTACGAATTAACATTTTCCGAATCATTTTAGGTACGAGTTAATTTTACTTCAAACATAACACTATTTTCTTAACCAAGAATGTGGAATCACAATTTCCGGAAAACTCATTTTTGAAATCCCAATATTTTTGTAATGCATCGTCCGATTTAAAACGGATTTCAGTTTTAAATTAAGCTTAATAAAAGCTCCTTTGTTGCTTTATGATTTAACTCAAAATATTGGTCAGAAGAGAGTTATAATAAAAAATTTGAGGGGTTAGCCTCTTTTTCTTGATATCAAATAAAAGGTCTCGCTAATATAAGCATATTTTGTTCTACAAATGTTCACGAATGGTTAACCGTTATCGATATATGTAAACAACTGTATATAAGGGGCCGACCCTTTAACTCTTTACCGGGGCCACTAACAACAAAATTTATGGTATCATATTGTTCAGAACATTATTTTGTACAACTTTTGTTCTACATTGCTTTTAAAAAAAGTTCTCCTTTTTCAGATATTAATGATCAAAGTTTTGAATTCTGGCCCCTTGAAACCCCTAATTACGTAATATATACTTAGGTATGATACTGTATAGATAAACGGTTGTACAATGAACATTTTTGCTTCTATAATTAATAACAAATTATTGTTCAGTAAAGAGTTCTTGTAAGAAGATTTAAGACCCCTCTTGAACCCATTATTGGAGGGGCCAGCCCCTTTTTCTTGATATCAAATGAAAGGTCTTGCAAATATAAACATATTTTGTTCAACAAGTGTTCACGAAATGTTAACCGTTCTAAGGATATCTTTACAAATGTGTTTTATGGCCGGTCCTTTATCTCCTAAATGGGGTCATGAACAGCAAAATTTAAGGTGGCATATTGTACAGAACATTATTTTACGCAACTTTTGTTCTACAATGCTTTTAAAAATATTTCTCCTTTTTCATATATTAATGATCGAAATTCTGAATTTCTGGCCCCTTGAAACCCCTAATTACGTAACATATGACTTAAGTATGGTACTGCATAGATAAACAGCCCAACAATGAACATTTTTGCTTCTATAATTAATAACAAATTATTGTTCAGTAAAGAGTAATTGTAAGAAGACTTTACAGCCTACTTGGCCCCTAATTGGAGGGGCCAGCCCCTTTTTCTTGATATTAAACGAAAGCCCGTGTCATTTGAAACATCTTTTGCATTACATGTTTTAACAAAATATTTATACATCAAAAGATATCACAGAAAATGTGCAAAAATTTCGTGAAAAATTTTGGTGCCAATTTTCAGGTTCAGGCGAGCTTTGAGGCCTAAAGCATTTTTCATCATTGGAAGCATGGGGGTACATCTACATACATTCATCTACAATCCCTGAAAATTTCAAGCTTCTATCTTGATTAGTTTCGGAGGAGATGCGTGGACAAAATGACCCTTAAATATTTACAAAATCCTCAATATCTGAAACCGGAAGTGACGTCATCATTTGAAAATTTTATTATATGTAGCGCCTATCATGCTTTATCCATCCTGAAAATTTTGTGCGAATCGGTTGGATAGTTTTTGAGAAATAGCGCTCCAAAAAAGTCAGAAAAAGAAAAAAAAGAATAACTAGAGCAAAGCTCGTTGCAAAGCAACGAGTGGGTCTTCCGTTAATGTCAAGAGAAAAGCTAGAAGTACCTGTAAGAAGCAGAGTTCTTAAGCCAAGAACAAGAGTAACTAAAACAATTTAGTATAAAATCGAATAATTGTTGGTACGACTTAACAAAAACTTTTACGATTTCAAGAATGTCTTAACAAAATAAACCCGAATGTGTTCATGTACGACTTGACACGATTATTTTTGGTACGAATTAATTTTTCATTTAACTTCACGCTTTTTTTTAAACCAAGAACGCGGAATCAAAATTTCCGGAAAAATCAAATTTTAAACCCGAACTTCTCTGTAGTGCATGGTCCGATTTGAAAACGAATTTCAGTGTTAGATTAAGCTTACAAAGTTCTTCGTTTTTGCTAAATGGAAAATATCAAATTATCGCTTAGAAAAAAGTTATCATAAAAAGACTTACTAGCCCTTTTAGCCCCTAATTTTAGGGGCCAGCCCTTTTTTCTTTATATCAAATAAAGGTCTCGCAAATGTAAACATATTTTGTTCACATGTATTCACGAATTGTTAAACGTTTTCGAAATATCTGAACAGCTGTGTTTTAGGGGCCGACCCTTTAACTCCTTATCGGGGCGACCAACAAAAATTTTTTAGTTGCCATATTGTTAAGAACATTATTCTTAACATTTTGTGTTCTACATTGCTTTTCAATATATTTCTCCTTTTTCAGATAATAATAATCAAAGTTTTGAACTTCTGGCCCCTTGAAACCCCTAATTACGTAATATATGACTTTGATATGGTACTGTAAAGATAAACATCTGTACAGTGAACATTTTTGCTTCTATAATCAATAACAAATTTTTGTTCAGTAAAGAGTTATTGTAAGACGATTTTAGAGCCCTCTTGGCCCCTAATTTGAGGGACCAGCCCCTTTTTCTTGATATCAAATTAAAGGTCTTGCAAATATAAACATATTTTGTTCACCAAGTGTTCACAAAGTGTTAACCGTTCTCGAGATATCTGTACAAATGTGTTTAAGGGGCCGACCTTTAAACTCCTTAATGGGGCCATCAACAAAAAAATTCAAGGTGGCATATTGTACAGAACATTATTTTGAGCAACTTTTGTTCTACATTGTTTTTCAAAATGTTTCTCCGTTTTCCGATATAAATGATCAAAGTTTTGAACTTCTGGCCCCTTGAAACCCCTAATTACGAAATATATGACTTAGCTATGGTACTGTATAGATAAACGGTTGTACAATGAACAGTTTTGCTTCTATGATTAATAACAAATTATTGTTCAGTAAAAAGTTATTGTAAGAAGACTTTAGAGCCCCCCTGGCCCCTAATTTGAGGGGCCAGCCCCTTTTCCTTGATATCAAATTAGAGGTCTTGCAAAAATAAACATCTTTTGCTTTACATTAATTAACAAAATATGTATACATCAAAAGATATTTCAGAAAATGTTCAAAAATTTCGTGGAAAAATTTGGTTCTTATTTTCAGGTTCATGCGAGCTTCGAAGCCTTGCACAATTTTCATAAGTGAAGGCAATGGGGTACATCTACATACATTTATCTACAATCCCTGAAAATTTCAGGCTTCTATCTTGATTAGTTTCGGAGAAGATGCGTGGACAAAATGACCCTTAAAAATTTACAAAATCGTCAGTTTCTGAAACCGGAAGTTACGTCATACGTTCAAATTTTAATAACCTCGAGTATTTACGATACCAAACAAGTTCTGAAAATTTCGTGGTAATCGGTTGAATAGTTTTTGAGATATAAGCCTCAAGAAAAGTCAGAGGAAGAATAATAATAATGAAAAAGAATCCGAAGAAAAACAATAGGGTCTTCCGTTGGAAACGGAAGACCCTAATAAAGAAAAAGAAACCGTAGAATAACAAGAGGGTCTTCCGTTGGAAACGGAAGACCCTAATAAAGAAAAAGAAACCGTAGAATAACAAGAGGGTCTTCCGTTGGAAACGGAAGACCCTAATTAAAATAAAAAGATGAAAAAATCGAATTATTCCTGGTACGACTCTACAAAATCCGAATGATATTAAGTACGAATTAAAAAAAACTTTTCCGATTTCAAGAACGACATAAAAAAAATTCCGAATGTGTTCATGTACGACTTAACAATTATTTTTGGTACGAGTTAATTTTACTTTGAACATAACGCTATTTTTTAAACCAAGGACGCGGAATCAAAATTTCCGGAAAAATCGATTTTTAAACCCCGATATCTCTGTAATGCATCGTCCAAATTTAAAACGGATTTCAGTTTTAAATTAAGCTTAATAAAAGCTCCTTTGTTGCTTTATGATTAATATCAAATTATTGGTCAGAAAAGAGTTATTATTAAAACACTTAGTAGCCCTTCTGGTCCCTAATTTGAGGGGTCAGCCCCTTTTTCTTGATATCAAATAAAAGGTCCCGCTAATATATACATATTTTGTTCTACAAGTGTTCACGAATTGTAAATCGTTCTCTAGATATTTAAACAACTGTGTTTTAGGGGCCAACCCTTTAACCCCTTACCGGGGCCACTAACAACAAAATGTTTGGTATCATATTCTTAAGAACATTTATTTGAACAACTTTTGTTATACATTGCTTTTCAAAATATTTCTCCTTTTTCAGATATTAATGATCAAAGTTTTGAATTCTGGCCCCTTGAAACCCCTAATTACGTAATATATGACTTAGGTATGATACTGTATAGATAATCAGCTGTACAATGAACATTTTTGCTTCTATAATTAATAAAAAATTATTGTTCAGTAAAGATTTCTTGTAAGAAGATTTAAGACCCCTCTTGACCCCTAATTGGAGGGGCCAGCCCCTTTTTCTTGATATCAGATGAAAGATCTTGCAAATATAAACATATTTTGTTCAACAAGTGTTCACGAAATGTTAACCGTTCTTAGGATAGCTTTACAAATGTGTTTAAGGGGCCGGCCCTTTATCTCCTAAATAGGGTCATGAACAAAGAAATTTAAGGTGGCATATTGTACAGAACACCATTTTAAGCAACTTTTGTTCTACAATGCTTTTCAAAATATTTTTCCTTTTTCAGATATTATTGATCGAAGTTTTGAATTTCTGGCCCCTTGAAACCCTTAATTACGTAACATATGACTTAAGTATGGTACTGCATAGATAAACAGCCCAACAATGAACATATTTGCTTCTATAATTAATAACAAATTATTATTTAGTAAAGAGTTATTGTAGGAAGACTTTAGAGCCCTCTTGGCCCCTAATTTGAGGGGTCAGCCCCTTTTTCTTGATATTAAACGAAAGCCCGTGTAATTTTAAACAACTTTTGCATTACATATTTTAACAAAATATTTATACATCAAAAGATATCACAGAAAATGTGCAAAAATGTCGTGAAAAAATTTGGTGCCAATTTTCAGGTTCAGGCGAGCTTTGAGGCCTTTAGCAATTTTCATCATTGGAAGCATGGGGGTACATCTACATACATTCATCTACAATCCCTGAAAATTTCAAGCTTCTATCTTGATTAATTTCGGAGGAGATGCGTGGACAAAATGACCTTTAAAAATTTACAAAATCGTCAATATCTAAAACCGGAAGTGACGTCATCATTTAAAAATTTTATAAAATGTAGCGCCGATCATGTTTTATCCGTCCTGAAAATTTTGTGCGAGTCGGTTGGATAGTTTTTGAGAAATAGCGCTCCAAAAAAGTCAGAAAAAGAAAAAAAAGAACTAGAGCAAAGCTCGTTGCAAAGCAACGAGTGGGTCTTCCAGTGGTGTCGAGAGTAAAGATAGAAGCTCCTGTAAGAAGCAGAGTTCTAAAACCAACTAAAAAGAAAATAAAAAAAATATTTAAAAAAAAAATCGAATAATTCTTAGTACGACTTAACAATGTCTGAATGATTTCAAGAACGAATTAACAAAAACCTTTACTATTTCTAGAACGACTTAATAAAAGAAGTCCCGAATGTTATCAAGTACAAATTAACAATTTCCGAATTATTTTAGGTACAAGTTAATTTAACTTTTAACATAACACTATTTTCTTAACAAAGAACGTTGAATCGAAATTTCCGGAAAACTCAATTTTTAAATCCCAATATTTTTGTAATGCATCGTCCGATTTTAAAACAGATTTCAGTTTTAAATTAAACTTAATAAAAGCTCCTTTGTTGCTTTATGATTTTTATCAAATTGTTGGTCAGAAAAGAGTATAAAAAGACTTAATAACCCTTTTGGCCCCTAATTTGAGGGGTCTGCCCCCTTTTTTTTTATATCAAATAAAAGGTCTCGCTAATATAAACATATTTTGTTCAACAAATGTTCACAAATGGTTAACCGTTATCGAGATATGTAAACAACTGTATTTTAGGGGCCGACCCTTTAACTCTTTACCGGGGCCACTAATGACAAAATTTATGGTATCATATTGTTCAGAACATTATTTTGAACAACTTTTGTTCTACATTGCTTTTAAAAATATTTCTCCTTTTTCAGATATTAATGATCAAAGTTTTGAACTTCTGGCCCCTTGAAACCCCTAATTACGTAATATATTACTAAGGTATGATACTGTATAGATAAACAGCTGTACAATGAACATTTTTGCTTCTATAATTAATAACAAATTATTGTTCAGTAAAGAGTTCTTGTAAGAAGATTTAAGACCCCTCTTGACCCCTAATTGGAGGGGCCAGCCCCCTTTTCTTGATATCAAATGAAAGGTCTTGCAAATATAAACATATTTTGTTCAACAAGTGTTCACGAAATGTTAACCGTTCTTAGGATATCTTTACAAATGTGTTTTAGGGGCCGGCCCTTTATCTCCTAAATGGGGTCATGAACAAAAAAAATTGAGGTGGCATATTGTTCAGAACATTTTTTTAAGCAACTTTTGTTCTACAGTGCTTTTCAAAATATTTCTCCTTTTTCATATATTAATAATCGAAATTTTGAAATTCTGGCCCCTTGAAACCCCTTATTACGTAACACATGACTTAGGTATGGTACTGTTTAGATAAACAGCCGAACAATGAACATTTTTGCTTCTATAATTATTAACAAATTATTATTCAGTAAAGAGTTATTGTAAGAAGACTTTACAGCCCTCTTGGCCCCTAATTTGAGGGGCCAGCCCCTATTTCTTGATATCAAACGAAAGCCCGTGTGATTTGAAACAACTTTTGCATTACATGTTTTGACAAAATATTTATACATCAAAAGATATCACAGAAAATGTGCAAAAATTTCGTGAAAAAATTTGGTGTCAATTTTCAGGTTCAGGCGAGCTTTGAGGCCTTTAGCAATTTTCATCATTGGAAGCATGGGGGTACATCTACATACATTCATCTACAATCCCTGAAAATTTCAAGCTTCTATCTTGATTAGTTTCGGAGAAGATGCGTGGACAAAATGACCCTAAAAAATTTACAAAATCGTCAATATCTGAAACCGGAAGTGACGTCATCATTTTAAAATTTTAAAATATGTAGCGCCGATCATGCTTTATCCATCCTGAAAATTTTGTGCGAATCGGTTGGATAGTTTTTGAGAAATACCGCTCCAAAAAAGTCAGAAAAAGAAAAAAAAGAGCAAAGCAACGAGTGGGTCTTCCATTAATGTGGGAAGTAAAGCTGGAAGTTCCTGTAAGAAGCAGAGCTCTTTTAAAACCAATAACAAGAGTAACGATAAGAAAAAGATGAAAAAATCGAATTATTCCTGGTACGACTTAACAAAATCCGAATGATTTTAAGTACGAATGAACAAAAACCTTTCAGATTTCAAGAACGACTTAACAAAAACAAATCCGAATGTGTTCAAGTACGACTTAACAATTATTTTTGGTACGAGTTAATTTTACTTTGAATATAACGCTATTTTCTCAACCAAGAACGTGGAAACAAAATTTCCTGAAAATTTTTAAATCCCAATATTTTTGTAATGCATCGTCCGATTTTTTAAACGGATTTCAGTTTTAAATTAAGCATTAAAAAGCTTCTTTGTTGCTTTATGATTAATATCAAATTATTGGTGAGAAAAGAGTTAGTATAAAAAGACTAAATAGCCCTTCTGGCCCCTAATTTGAGGGGTCAGTACCTTTTTTTTTTATATCAAATAAAAGGTCTCGCTAATTTAAACATTTTGTTGTACAAGTGTTCACAAATTGTAAAACGTTATCGAGATATCTAAACAACTGTGTTTTAGGGGCTGACCCTTTAACCCCTTATCGGGTTTTTGCTCTACATTGCTTTTCAAAATATTTCTTCTTTTTCAGATATTAATGATCAAAGTTTTGAACTTTGGCCCCTTGAAACCCCTAATTACGTAACATATGACATAGGTATGATACTGTATAGATAAACAGCTGTACAATGTGCATTTTTGCTTTTATAAATAATAACAAAATATTTTTCAGTAAAGAGTTATTATAAAAAACCTTTAGAGCCCCCTTGGCCCTTAATATGAGAGGCCAGCCCCTTTTTCTTGATATCAAATTAAAGGTCTTGCAAATATAAACATATTTTGTTCCACGAGTGTTCAGGAATTGTTAACCTTTCTCAAGATATCTGTATAAATGTGTTTTAGGGGCCGACCCTTAAACTCCTTACCGGGGCTACGAACAACAAAATTTTAGTTTTCGTATTGTTGAGAACATTATTTTAAACAACTTTTGTTCTACAGTGCTATTCAAAATATTTCTCATTTTTCTGATATTAATGATCAAATTTTTCAACTTCTGGCCCCTTGAAACCCCTAATTACGTAACATATGACTTAGGTATGGTACTGAATAGATAAACAGCTGTACTGTGAACATTTTTGCTTCTATAATTAATAACAAAATATTGTTCAGTAAAGAGTTATTGTAAGAAGACTTTAGAGCCCTCTTGGCCCCAAATTTGAGGGGCCAGCCCCTTTTTCTTGATATCAAATTAAAGGTCTTGCAAAAATAACTATCTTTTACATTACATGTTTTAACAAAATATTTATACATCAAAAGATATTACAGAAAATGTGCGAAAATTTCGTGAAAAAAATTGGTGCTAATTTTCAGGTTCAGGCGAGCTTCGAGGCCTTGAGCCATTTTCATAATTGGAAGCATGGGGGTACATCTACATACATTCATCTACAATCCCTGAAAATTTCAAGCTTCTATCTTGATTAGTTTTGGAGGAGATGCGTGGACAAAATGATCCTTAAAAATTTACAAAATCGTCAATATCTGAAACCGGAAGTGACGTCATCATTTGAGAATTTGATAATATGTAGCACGGATCATGCTTTATCAGTCCTGAAAATTTTGTGCATATCGGTTGTATAGTTTTTGAGAAATTGCGCTCCAAAAAAGTCAGAAAAAGAAAAAAAAGAATAATAAAGAAAAAGAAACCGTAGAATAACAAGAGGGTCTTCCGTTGGAAACGGAAGACCCTAATAATAAAGAAAAAGAAACCGTAGAATAACAAGAGGGTCTTCCGTTGGAAACGGAAGACCCTAATAAAAAGAAACAATAGAATAACAAGAGGGTCTTCCGTTGGAAACGGAAGACCCTAATAATAATAATAAAAAGAAACCGAAGAATAACAAGAGGGTCTTCCGTTGAAAACGGAAGACCCTAATAATAGAAAGAAACCGAAGAATAACAAGAGGGTCTTCCGTTGAAAACGGAAGACCCTAACTAGAGCAAAGCTCGTTGCAAAGCAACGAGTGGGTTTTCCGCTAATGTCGAAAGCAACGCTAGAAGTACGTCTAAGAAGCAGAGTTCTTTATCTAGTAACAAAGAAACCTAAGTACAAAAAGATAAAAAAAAAATCGAATGATTCTTGGTACAACTTAACATAATCCGAATGTTTTTAAGTACGACTTAACCAAAAACCCTTAACCATTTCAAGAACGACTTAACAAAAAAACCAATGTGTTTAAGTACGACTTAACAAATTTGACTTCATTTTAGGTACAAGTTTACTTTACCTTGAACTAACATCTTTTTTCTTAACCCAGAATGCAAAATTAAAATTTACGTAAAAAATCAATTTTGTTTAAAACATAATTCTGAGCAACTTTTTCTCTTCACTGCTTTTTAAAGGGTTGACCTTTCGTACTGTGTGCTCGTTGCGTCATTAATTGTCAGAAACTTATCGATGTTAAGTTTACTTTACTGTACCTCTGTGAATATTTTCTATGTAAAATTACTATGAACCAGACAACATTGAAATGGTGAACATTTCAAAGGGCCCGCTTATGTAATTTCAGAGAATTCTGCTTTGACCTTGAGCTATAACTTGAAATTTTTCCAGCTGGCATAGAACTTTTAATTCAATTTCATTCCTCCTAACATACATGCATTTTTGTTCAATCTGACCAAGATTAAGCATATTTGGAAAATAATCTACTGTCTAAAACTAATTTTAAAAAGATCTGCTATGACCTTCCAGGGCTCTACATTAACTTTTTTTCCTACTTGTCCATTCGGACAAGTGACCAAAACATTTACTTGTCCGAACTTCAACTTCACTTGTCCGAAAAATTTTCAATATTAAAGATCAAATATTGTCAACTTGCACTACTGGCTCTAAAAAGTACTGAAAGTGCCATTTTTTACTGATAGTTTCTGATATTTACTGATATTGTACTGTTAGTGCTGAGAATTGCTGATATTTACTGATAATTTTACTGCTGTTACTGATAATTGTTGTTGGTTCTGATATTTACTGATATTTACTGATGCTTTTGCTGTGAGCTCTGATAATTACTGATGTTTACTGAGATTTACTGTTGGTACTGAGAATTGCTGATAATTACTGAGAATTACAGGCAGGGGATTTTTAAGAGATTAATTTTAATTACCGTAACATGCAAATTATATTTATTTAAAATTATCGGTAAACAAATACCGGGCATTTTTTAAAAAGAAATATGTAAGATCTAACTAAAGTTTTATCAACAGTAACTTCTTTTTTACAACCACAAAAATTAGATTTGATTATTCTTCTTATAATCTGCTTATTTATTTCAATGCATATTTTTTCTGTTTGTTCTTGTTATAAGTTTTAATTTAGCTGATAAACACAATTCAGCACATAAATAAATGAATGTAGAAATTGCATAATTGCTATATATCCCATCCCCGTGCGCCAATCCACTCGATACTACAATGTTACATTGTATATATAGAACAATCCATAGTAAAAAAAAAATATATAAAGATTTTAACCACTTTATGTAATTGATAAACATCTGTTTAATGATTCTAAATTTTGAGCGATCAACTCTTTAATGGAACCGTGTTAAATATTTATAATTATAAACTTAAGATGTTTTTATCCCGGCCATAATCACTAATTTTGTTTTCAAAATAAAATCAAACACTTTTGTTTCACATTGTATTTCCCGGCAGTTTATATTTGTTTATTCTGAGGCTGCAAGACATATACACAGGTGGTCAATTTTCACACCTTGCCACGGTCACTCTGTCGTGTATATATTCTGAGCGCTGTCTGTTAGTTCTGAGGGTTTTCTTGATCCCAGACATACAAAAGAATCTTTTCAGCGACTGCCAGACATATACACAGGTGGTCAATTTTCACACCTTGCTGTGGTCACCCTGTCGTGTGTATAGTCTGAGTGCTCTCTGTTAGTTCTGAGGTTATTCTTAATCTCAGACATACAAAATATTTTTTCTGCTTGCTTTTAGGCGTGGAGATTAAATATCTAAGCGTTCATAGATTAAGAACAATCATTTAAATTGTGTGTCTTAATTTCAAAATTATATAGCCGCTGGTCATATAACCGCATACAAGTGAATAAAGTATTAATGAGAGAGAGAGAGAGAGAGAGAGAGAGAGAGAGAGAGAGAGAGAGAGAGAGGGGGGCTGTTGCAATCGGTGGTTATGATACTGTAATGGGACATAATCATGCTTATGCCTTTCTGCATTGACGCCTCAAAATACGTTATAATAGATTATCTGAGAGAGAGAGAGAGAGAGAGAGAGAGAGAGAGAGAGAGAGAGAGAGAGAGAGAGAGAGAGAGAGAGAGAGAGAGAGAGAGAATTTAAGCATGATAAGCCGTATCACTTTTTCACTATATTAAGCTCTTCTTTGTACAATGTTCTTTGTAGTCTTAGAAAAGTTTACACTCGAAATCTGTGTTTGAAATGGCGGTTGTGATGCTGAAATAGAACTTTATCGTGCTAATGCCGTTATGCCATTTTGACTCAGAAACTCAAATTTTAGGACTAGATAATATATGCGAGCAAGAGAGAGAGAGAGAGAGAGAGAGAGAGAGAGAGAGAGAAGGGTGGGCAGATTTACAATAATAGAACTACATCATGACAACATTACTTAGCCCTGCAACAGAAGATATATTACATATGTATTAAAAGAGAAATAGTGAAAGGTCGGACAATAAAAATTATTCTTCGCCGATTGTTACCTATTTTGATTTCAGCAAATGGTAGGAGAGAGAGAGAGAGAGAGAGAGAGAGAGAGAGATTATTTATCCAACTTTTTTGAATCAATTGAATGCGGAACAAATAAGATGATGAATATGAAAATCATTCTAATACGTTATTTATATTGTTGTCAATAAAAATAATACTTTTCTCTTTGAATAAATATTCTCAAGATCATGGATTCCTGTATACGGATATTACGTAATGTCATACACAAGGTGCCAGACTGACAATTTACAAGGTTGAATTGCGACATTCAAACCTCTTGATCTGCTGAAAGAATGTATACTATACACAGATACTGCCTCGCTAATCTTTCTGTGAAGTAAAACCTCAAAGACATTTTAAAGTCCTGACCGGGTATCTCTCTATTTTGAAAAGAAAAATAATCATGTTAAGAATTATGGGGTTTTTCATTGTTGAAACAAAATGTCCACTGCATTTAGAAATTAAATATTTAGTACCAATTTTTGACCGGCTTTCTAATATTGCCTAAAATGTGATCTGTGAGTTTTCGAAGCTCAAAAGAAGCTAAATATCAAATAAATAAAACTTAAGAATATATAATTAAATAAATTGTGTTAAATCTGAAATATGTGTTATTTAATAATTAAAAGACAATGTTTTGGACCTTAAAATATTCTCAGTAATTTTTAGCAATTCTCAGTACCAATAGTAAATATCAGTAAATATCAGTAATTATCAGAGCTCACAGCAAAAGCATCAGTAAATATCAGTAAATATCAGAACCAACAGCAATTATCAGTAACAGCAGTAAAATTATCAGTAAATATCAGTAATTCTCAGCACTAACAGTACAATATCAGTAAATATCAGAAATTATCAGTAAAAAATGGCACTTTCAGTACTTTTTAGAGCCAGTAGTGTTGAGAACTACAGTACTCTATTACTAAAATAAAATCATTTATTGATTAATACTCTAGCTATAATTAATAACCTGACTTTTTAAATGAAAACTTAAAGTGTCTTTCCTATAATTATGTACATGTATTTGTTCTATATAACATTAAACATGATTTGTCAGCTGTAGCTTTGTCATGGCAAATTACAAGACATCTTAAATTTAGCATCAGGTTTAAAAATACATGTAACTGTTATATTGATTTCTCAGCTGTTTTTTAAGCTAAACATGGAATGCCATCATAGTCTATCAATGATGAATGAAACCTAAAATAAGTTACATTTCTTTCCATAATCCTTTATCTTTGCTACCTTTTCTTCCTTTCTTTTTCTTAACATATGTGTTTGGTACTTTGTAAGAACTAAGATCCACACCTTGAAAGTTGTTTGAAATTAGTGAACTTCAACCCCGATCAAGAGTAACTCAATTGCATTGCAATTTGATGTCGGGATCGAAATTCAAAATAACTAATCGATAAACTTATAATGAGACTACAAATAAACTTATCACAAAACTTTCTTTTCTTTTTTAAATGTTGGAGACTTCTTACTATAAAAAATGCACTTGTCCAGTCGGACAAGTGGCCAGCAATATTCACTTGTCCGCATATTTTTTTAACTGGTACCGGACAAGCGGACAAGCGTTAATGTCGAGCCCTGCCTTCACATTGACAGACTTGGTTCAAGGTCACTGCACGCCATTAACCAATAAACTCTGTAAAGGTAAAATATTAGCCAAATTGGGGCTAAAAGGAGAGTATATCTATGCTCTTAAAATATGGATTTTTGTGTGATCTGATATGACCTTGACTCTTCATCTACAAATATCATTCGAGGTCATTGCATATATTTTGATCAAAGGCATCATGTGGGTGAAGTATGAGGCTGAATGGAGCAAAGGGAGAGAAGATATACTCCGGACAAGGATTTTTAAAAATATAATTCTGCTATGACCTTCACAGTTTCTTTTCACTGAAAATAGGTTCAAGGTCACTACACACCCTTTCACCCTTTACTCAAACGCTCTGCTTATGTGAAGTCTGAGCCAAATAAGGGTTAGTAGAAATTATATATGCTCTAAAAAAAGGATTTTTGCATGATCCGATATGATCTTCACCCTTTACCTAGAAATTTCATGCAAGGTCACTGCACATCGTTTAACCATAGAGACACTCTGTGAGTATTAGCCAGATTGGACCAAAGGGAAAAAAGATATGCCCCAGACAAGGATTTTATATATATAATTCTGCTATGACCTTAACCTTATACCTAAAAACATGGTTCAAGGTCACTGCACATCCTTCAACCAAAGGAACCCTGTGGATGAGGTATGAGCCAGATTGGGCCAAGGGGAGAGAAGCTATGCTCCTGTCAAGCCATCTCGGATGGACAGACGGACAAATTGATCACTAGAAGGCGCCCGCATAAACATGCCTTTTTATCTAATTTAAAATAGTATCCATGCTATCTGCCCATGGTGAATAGTCATCAATATTTACAATATTTAACCAAAAAATAGCTTTTAAAAATATTTGAAAAGGTAAAAATTGTAAAAACCCCAGCGGGATTCGAACTCATGACTTACAGGTTCCTAGTAACCCTCTAACCCACTGTGCTAAGGAGTTATGTGACCATTTTTGAAAAGAAACTACATGTACTTATATAATTACACTTTATTTTATTGTTTATTTCGATAAACAATACGTCACAACATGGAAGTGTCCCATATCACCTTAAACTCGGAACACCTCTGACCTAATAAGATCGCATCATTAAATACAAAGTTTGATTTAACTCTAATTTGTTTATCATCAAGAAATTGTGCATCGCTGACAAATAAAGTTTTCTTCTGTATAATGAAATACCAATTAACTGACTATTCGGACAATAGCAAGTTTATTGTCCCACTCCACAGCAACTATTTCCCTTGGCTTTGCCTCATTAAATAGTTGCTGTCTTTGGGGACAATAAACTTGCTATTGTCCTCATACCCAGTAAATACTAAATAGGCATATAATATCCCATCCACCTACATTTCATGTTATATAACCTCCCGTTTGTAACCTTCAATTTCACTGTAAAGTCAACATATCTGTCATAGCCGCAAGTTTCACAATTTATTTCTGCTTCTCATGTACTTAAAATCAGGGGCCTTAATATTGCTTACCAATTCCAACAAGAGACATCCCTCTAACTATTGATAATCATTAAAATTCATTTCATGAATCTACGCAACATTGATAAACCTTCAAGTACAGTCACTCTCAATTTTACAAAAATATTGACGGTACTTTATCCGAAACTGTTCCTTGTACCTTTAACTTAGTACACTAACATTTTTATGAAAAGACTAAGAAAGCTAATGCAATTCTGAGAAAAAGAATACCACATATTGCCAATTCCATTGAGGTTTAATAAAAATATGGCCATTTAAGTGAACCCACCATTTCCAATTTCCTTTAGTAAACACAGATTTACAGGGTTCTCCATAGTAAAACATCTTTACCTGACCTTTTAGAGGTCAACTTTTGTTCAACCACCTTTAAAAAGAAACCTTATTCAATACAACATATGCCTACATGATATAATCATGATAAAAGCTTCACATCACTTAGAAATACCCTTACATGTATACCCCCCACCCCCCAATCTTTTGATTTTCATAAAAAGTCATGGTTTGAAATGTTTTATCTAATTTTATGAAACGTGTGGCAATTTCCTTGAGTAATTTCTCACACATATGAAAACAATCATCAATGATTCTAAAATTTGATCTTTATTTGTTTATTGTATGATTTGTACCATTTTAATTAACAAATAGACAGCTGTCCTGCTTGTGATTTCTTGTTTTCATGAAAAAAGTAAGCTAACAATCATATTTAGTGAATATCTAATCTATTCTGATTTCTAGTCTCCTTCTAACCATGCTAAAACAGTAAGTTACAACCTACAAGTTAGACATCTGCCTTAAATTAGAATTAAATTCAAACACACCCAGGTAGCTGGAGACAGATCGAGTTGATTTCAATGAAAAATTTTCAAATTTGACATGTTTTTCTACTTTTTTTTATGCATATATACCTTAGAAAGGTAGAAATAGGTTGTTTCTTGTTCATTTCAATAGTAATTATCATAGCAGATGTTATTTCAAAGTCAAATGTACATTTACATATCCTACATGTAATCTTAATGCAGACAATTAAATAGAGGGGGGGGGGATTTTTCAATTATGTAAACACATCTAAATATCTTTATGAAATAAAAAATAAAGGAAACATAATTGTATACTTTTATTGAAAAACAAATTTTCACAGCAATTATGAATTTCTTTATAAACAGCCTTAATTTTGTTTTCATAATTTCTTATCAAACACAAACCACAACATGGCATGATGCTTTCTTCAAGTTCCATTATTGTTTATGCATTATCGGATTTAATTTGAATTACCGGTAAATAGTCTGTAGAACACAAGGAATATGCATGTGGATAGAGGTGACAGGTTAATCTCAGGAGCTGACCCACAAGAATCAACAGGTACCGGTAAAAGCCATGTGGTAACAAGAGTCTGTTTTGAGCTGAAATAAAAAAAAAAAATAATTAGCTGTGTTTACATACATGTACTAGTAATAGCTGTGTTTACATTAACATATGCATAGTATTTCTGGAAAAAATACACTGACCATGCAGTGTAATAGGTATGACATATCCCAATACATGACATAACATTTAGGCAGTACAAGATCAAAAATTTGCATATCAAGTCATAATATAATATTAAAAAATTTTCATAGGTATAAACACTTATCAAATTGAGAGAGAGAGAGTTTGAGAGAGAGAGAGAGAGAGTTTATTACCGTACTTGTAGTGCAACAGTCAATATTTCAATTCGTAAATTACAAACGAATATTACCCACCGAACAGCGTCAAAGTACATGTACTGGTATTAGCTTCTGGTATACCATTTTTTATCAATTCTACTGTGTTTTTTTTTTTTGCAAATAAATTAAGCAAGGGTTTTTGCTTATTTTCTTATAAATTACATGTTTTAAAAACAATACTATGTGTAATAAGCATAAAACATGTATGAGTAAACTTAATGAAGAATTTTTAATAGATTATTTTTCACAGAATGTGGTACATTACATGTATGTCAATCTTTATAAAACTAGCGTATATTTCATGCGCCATAAATTGCAAGTTTTTTTTAAATATTATTTACTTGCATGATAGGTATATATGGTCTAACCAAAATTTTCTTCACAAAGCTACAGCTGTATGTACCACATATATGTTTTGTCACAAGTATACATTTAAAAAAAAACAACCCCAAATTCCAACAGTTGAAATAAACTCAACTCATTCTCTGATAAGTTCATTGTGTTTTGTGCGTGCATATCTTATTTGTCTGCTGCAACAGCAGCCAATCAGCGGTAAGCTGAATCCACAAAAAGAAAGTTTGTGTTTTAGGAGCGGGTAAATTGTTTATGCGACACTGTCAAGAAAACCACACCAAATAATAACAGGAAACATAAATATTCACTTATATGTATTGTGTTGTAAAGTAAAGGTTTTTAACACTTATTGCATCTTGCAAAACATGTGATGACCCTTAATCATCTGTCATATATCTGATATACATGTATATGTAAAAGATGGGAGAAATAACGACGGAACAAACTGGGATTCGAACCTGGCCCTCTGAATCTCTAGTCAAGTGCTCTACCAACTGAGCTACATGTATCTGGCACCGGTATTCAAACCAGTCTGACCGTCACATTCCTTCCCCCTTAAATGATCTTCACCCTCGAAGATCACCCCTGGCAGGAGTTAACCTGTTAGTTCCAGGGGTTGGTCACAACACCAATATTGTAACAGGATGGGAGAAATAATGAAGGACCAAACCGGGATTTGAACCTGGGCCCCCTGAATCTCTAGTCAGGTGCTCTACCAACTGAGCTATCTGGCACTGGTATTCAAACCGGTCTGATCATCACATATATAAAGAATTATTTTAAACAATGTTGTTCAATAAAAAATATCACGCGCAACCTTCAGTTTTTGTCTGTAATTAATCAATATTGGTGTGCGATCAGTTCTCGCCGAGTACCATTTCTCACCAGTGCATTGTTACGTCATTTTATCAACACATAAAATTATATACGAAAATATGATGTTACAGTGCACCAGCGAGAAATGGTCCTCGACGAGAACTGCTCGCAGGCCAGTACTGCCAGTAGTCAGATTAAAAAAAGAGAATAAAAAATTACATTTAAAACATTAACAAGGACAATTTAAGTACACATCATAACTGCTAAACAAGAAAAATTATGTGAACTGGTAGAATAGTACGCATAGTTCTAACTTGTAACCTACATGTACAAGTACATGTACCGGGTACCCGTTGGTCTGCTAAACCTTTCTAATGATACAATGATTGGCATCATAAAGATATTAAAGTCATGTTTTAACCCTGAAGTCTGAAGTATACAATTTTATTTACTTGAAGTTATGTCTACAGGATATTCATGACTACATTTGGAGTCTTCTGCACAAGAATATATGATATGTTTCTAATTAGACCCTGCTTTGAATTTTGAGTTGAAAATTCACAATCTGTTATTTTTTTAAATACATAAATTCAGTTACCCTTTCCAGTCCCCCATGAACCTCGAGCGAGTCTAAACATCCATGAAACATGTAAAAATTACACGTTAGCCTAGTAAACAAACACCCACACCATAACAAAAACAAACAGTGTGCACGTACTTACATCTACATCTATACTATATACTAAATTTTAACTTTAACTTTTTAAAACTTTAAAAGGAGTAAAAGCCTCACCTTCTTCAGTAACATCCACATAAATCACACACTTTAATGTCCATCTTTTCCCCTTTATTACTCGTAGCTTATCAACGGCTGATCGTCGACAGAAGTGTGGCTGTCAGAATTTCCTCGTAAACGATTCACACGAGAAAAATATCCTCCTTAAACAAATATGTAGTATTGTTCCCTGTGCATGTTCATATGTTTCACAGTAAATTGAAAATGCATTTGTACGTCGAAAGAATACACAACTTCTCTTCTGCATTACGGCTCTCTCTTTTCTACAATGCCGTTCGTTACTGTTTACATTCGGCGCGCGCGCGGGGGTTACAAACAGGGGCGCCCCGACAAATAGTTGCACATAGAACGTTAAAATAATGTGTGTTCATTGAATTCATAAATGATATAGATGAAAAAAATGAAATTGAATCACAACTATTTATCTAAGACGCAACACAACGTAATGCAGTATATGCCTGGGCCTTAAAGTGGCATTTGTTCGCTTGTGTGTCTATGTAGACAAATTAACTCGTTCATGTAACGTTACGATTCACACATATTTGTTTTATGAAATTTGAAAAAAATAGGGCACAGAACTTTTTAAATTTGATACCAAATGACATTATTTAATATATTAACAATAACTGAATTAATTTTTTTTCATAAAATGATAACGATTTTTGCTATCAGAAAAATACGTGTATGAGCTGCTGACCCCTAATTATAGGGGCCAGCCCTTTTTTCTTAATTTTAAATGAAAGCTCTCGTTATTCTAAACAACTGTATTAACAAAATATTTTTAGTTTAAAGGTTATAATACAAAAAGCAACAAAATTTCAGCCCCGAAAAAATCTTAAACTTTGGCGACAAATAGCTCAAAAACTAACAAAGAAATTACCAAAATTTTCATGCCAGCAAAACTATAAAATGTTACCGACAATTTCACCAAATTTCATGCATCTATCATCTGTAGTTCCCGAGATCAACTCTGGACAAAAGACCCCCCAATTTTCAATTAAAGGGCAATAACTCATAACCGGAAGTGAATTTTAAAAATTTGAAAAAAACGTCTAGAGATATTAATATCATCTACATACCCTGAAAGTTTCATAGCAATCATACAAAAAATGTTCGAGAAATCTCGTGCACAAAATTTGCGGGAAAAAAAAAAATAACTAGAGCAAAGCTCGTTGCAAAGCAACGAGTGGGTTTTCCGCTAATGTCGAAAGTAATGCTAGAAGTACCTCTAAGAAGCAGTGTTCTTAATCTAATGACAAAAGTAACTTAAGTACAAAAAAGATTTTAAAAATCGAATGATTCTTGGTATGACTTAACAAAATCCGAATGGTTTTAAGTACAAATTAACAAAAAAACATAACCATTTCAAGACCGAGTTAACAAAAAAATCCGAATGTGTTTAAGTACGACTGAACAAATTTGACTTCATTTTAGGTAAAAGTTAACTTTACCTGGAACTAACATCTAATTTCTTAACCCAGAATGCAAAATTAAAATTTCCGTAAAAAATCAATTTTGTTTAAAACATAATTCTGAGCAACATTTCCTCTACACTGCTTTTCAAAGGGTTGACCTTTCGTACTATGTGCTTGTTGCATCATCAATTGTCAGAAACTTATCGATGTATAGTTTACTTAATTTTATTATTCCTCTGTGAATATTTTTATTTAAAATTACTATGAACCAGACAACATTGAAATGGTGAACATTTCAAAGGGCCCCGCTGATGTTATTTTAGAGAATTTTGCTTTGACCTTGACTTATAACTTGAAATTTTTCCAGCTGGCATAGAACTTCTAATTCAATTTCATTGCCCCTAACATATAGGCATTTTTGTTCAATCTGACCAAGATTAAGCATATCCGGGAAATAATCTACTGTCTAAAACTAATTTTATTAAGATCTGCTATGACCTTCACATTGACATGGTTCAAGGTCACTGCATGCCATCAACCAATAAGCTCTGTTTAGGCAAAATATTAGCCAATTAGGGGCTAAAAGGAGAGTATATATATGCTCTTAAAATATGGATTTTTGTGTGATCTGATATGACCTTGACACTTGATATACAAATATCATTAGAGGTCATTGCATATCCTTTGATCAAAGGCATCATGTGGGTGAAGTATGAGCCTGATTGGAGCAAAGGGAGAGAAGATGTACCCCAGACAAGGATTTTTTAAATATAATTCTGCTATGACCTTCACAGTTTACCTTGAAAATAGGTTCAAGGTCACTACACACCCTTTACCTAAAAGCTCTGCTTATGTGAAGTCTGAGCCCTATAGGGGTTAGGAGAAAGTATATATGCTCTGAAAAAAGGATTTTTGCATGATCCGATATGATATTTCACCCTTTACCTAGAAATTTCATGCAAGGTCACTGCACATCGATTAACGATAGAGACAGTCTGTGAGTATTAGCCAGATTGGACCAAAGGGAGAGAAGATATGCCCCAGACAAGGATTTTATATATGTAATTCTACTATGACCTTAACCTTATACCTAACAGCATGGTTCAAGGTCACTGCACATCCTTAACCCAAAGGAACCCTGTGGATGAGGTATGAGCCAGATTGGGCCAAGGGGAGAGAAGCTATGCTCCGGTCAAGCGATCTCGGATGGACAGACCGACAAACTGATCACTAGAAGGCGCCCACACAAACTTGCTTTCTATCTAATTTGAAATAGTATCCATGCTATCTGCCCATGGTGAATAGTCATCAAAACCATTCATCAGCAGAATTTGATTTCCCTCCTTTTTAAACTCGGAACACCTCTGACCTAATCAGATCACCGCATTAAATACAAAGTTTGATAACTCTAATTTGTTTATCATCAAGAAATTCTGCATCGCTGACAAATAAAGTTTTCTTCGGTACAATAATATACCAATTAACTGACTATCTGGACAATAGCAAGTTTATTGTCCCACCCCACAGCAACTATTTCCCTTGGCTTTGCCTCATGAAATAGTTGCTGTCTTGGGGGACAATAAACTTGCTATTGTCCTCATACCCAGTAGATACTAAATAGGCATATAATATCCCATCCACCTCCATTTCACGTTATATAACCTCCAGTTTGTAACCTTCAATTTCACTGTGTAAAGGCAACACAACAGTCAAAGCCGCAAGTTTCACAATTTATTACTGCTTCTCATGTACTTAAAATTAGGGGCCTTAATATTGCTTAGGCCTAAAAAAAAAAAGTTGTGTGTTTCGGGTAACCCGACCTAACCTACAAAAATGGCCCGATCCTACCATTTTTAGATGCCTGATTTTATCCGACTGTGAATTTTATCTTATTTCCAATAAAAAATACGTTTTTAAATATGAAACAAACAAACATTCTTAGGATTCAGGCAAAAAAAATAGATAAAATTAAAAAAAATCCCCACCTACCTAACCTAATTTTTTCATCAGTGTTACCCTAAACACACTATTTTTTTTTTAGGCCTTACCAATTCCAACAAGAGACATCCCATTAACTATTGATAAACATTAAAATTCATTTCATGAATCTACGCAACACTGGTAAATCTTCAAGTACAGTCACTATCAATTTTACAAAAATATTGACGGTTCTTTATCCGAAACTATTCCTTGTACATGTACCTTTAACTGCAATTAGTACACTAACATTTTATGAAAAGACGGTTTGTCTTAGAATAAGAAAGCTAATGCAATTCTGAGAAAAAGAATACCACATATTGCAAATTCCATTGAGGTTTAATAAAAATATGGCCATTTAAGTGAACCCCCCATTTCTAATTTCCATTAGTAAACACAGATTTTCAGGGTTCTCTATAGTAAAACATCTTTACCTGACCTTTTAGAGGTCAATTGTTGTTCAACCACCTTTGAAAAGAAACCTTATTCAATACAACATGCATCTACATTATATAATCATGATAAAAGCTTCACATCACTTAGAAATATCCTTACATGTATACCCCCCCCCCCCCCCCATCTTTTGATTTTCATAAAAAGTCATGGTTAAAAATGTTTTACCTAATTTTATGAAACTTATGGCAATTTCCTTGAGTCATTTCTCACACATATTTGAAAACAATCATCAATGATTCTAAAATTTGATCCTAATTATTTGTTTATTTTATGATTTACACCATTTTAATTAACAAATAGACAGCTGTCCTGCTTGTGATTTCTTGTTTTTATGAAAAAAAGTAAGCTAACAATCATATTTAGTGAATATCTAATCTATTTTGATTTCTAGTCTCCTTCTAACCATGCTAAAACAGTAAGATACAACCTACAAGTTAGACATCTGCCTTAAATTAAAATAAAATTCAAACACCCAGGTAGCTGGAGACAGAGTTGATTTCCATGAAAAATGTTCAAAATTTGACATGTTTTTCTCCTTTTTTATGCATATATACCTTAGAAAGGTAGAAATAGGTTATTTCTTGTTCATTTCAAAAGTAATTATCATAGCAGACGTTATTTCAAAGTCAAATGTACATTTACATATCCTACATGTAATCTTAATGCAGACAATTGGATGGGGTGGGGAGGGGGGGGGTCAATTATGTAAACACATCTAAATACCTTTATAAAATAAAAAATAAAGGAAACATAATTGCATACTTTTATTGAAAAACAAATTTTCACAACAATTATGAATTTCTTTAAATAGCCTTAATTTTGTTTTTCATAACTTCTTATCAAACACAAACCACAACATGGGATGATGCTTTCATAAAGTTCCATTATTGTTCATGCATTATCCGATTTAATTTGAATTACCGGTAAAAAGTCTGTAGAACACAAGGAATATGCATGTGGATAGAGGTGACAGGTTAATCTCAAGAGTTGACCCACAAGAATCAACAGGTAAAAGCAATGTGGTGCCATGTCGGAACAAGAGTCCGTTTTGAGCTGAAATAAAAAAAAAATAATTACCTAGCTGTTTACATACATGTACTAGTAATAGCTGTGTTTACATTAACATATGCATATTATTTCTGGAAAAAATACACTGACCATGCAGTGTAATAAGTATTACATATCCCAATACATGACATAACATTTAGGCAGTACAAGATCAAAAATTTGCATATCAAGTCATAATATAATATTAAAAAAAATTCTTAGGTATAGACACTTATTAGATTGAGAGAGAGTTTGAGAGAGAGAGAGAGCTAGAGTTTATTTCTTGTAGTGCAACAGTCAAACATTTCAATTCAAAAATTACAAAGGAATATTACCCATCTGAACAGCGTCAAAGTACATGTATTTCCTTCTGGTATACCATGTTTTATCAATTCTACCGGGTTTTTATTTTGCAAATAAATTTGGCGAGGGTTTTGGTTTCTTTTCTTTTAAATTACATTTTTTAAAAACAATACTATGTGTAATAAGCATAAAACATGTATGAGTAAACTTAATGAAGAATTTTTTAATAGATTATTTTTCACAGAATGTGTTACATTACATGTATGTCAATCTTTATAAAAGTAGCGTATATTTCGTGCGTCATAAATTGGAAGTTTTAGTAAATATCATTTACTTGCATGGTAGATATATATGTCTAACCCAAATTTTCTTCATAAAGCTACAGCTGTATGTACCACATAATCATATGTTTTGTCACAAGTATACATTTTTAAAAAATACCCAAATTCCAACAGTTGAAAGTAACTCGATGAATTTTTCATTCTCTGATAAGTTCATTGTGTTTTGTGCGTGCATATATTATAAGTCTGCTGCAACAGCAGCCAATCAGCGGTAAGCTGAATCCACTAATAAGAAAGTTTGTGGTTTAGGAGCGGGTAAAATTGTTTATGCATAATGTAGCTGACACTGACTTGAATAGATCAGATATATATGTACAAGATAGGAGAAATAATGACAGAACAGACTGGGATTCGAACCTTGCCCTCTGAATCTCTAGTCAAGTGCTCTACCAACTGAGCTACATGTATCTGGCACCGGTATTCAAACCAGTCTGACCGTCACATCCCCCCCCCCCTTAAATGATCTTCACCCTCAAAGATCACCCCTGGCTCTTCCCCTGGCAGGAGTTAACCTGTCAGTTCCAGGGGTTGGTTACAACACCAATATTGTATAGGGATGGAACGATCCACCGATGCACCGGTGCATCACGGTATTTATTTTGACGATATTTGGATTGTTACATTTACCATTAATACATTACGATACCTATGCGGACTTTTTTTTATTTTCCAAAAATATCTGAGCTTCATATATCGGCTATTTTTAGTCTGCGCGCCTAATATGAAAGTACAAAGATGGCGGAAAACCTCGTAAAGTTGTCAAACCTGTTAGGAAGCTAAATCTGGAGTGTGGACAACTTTTGGATTACTTGTTAATGAAAAAGTAGCGTATATGAGACTTAAGTAATTTGTAAATTGTGCAACGCTCATTTTAAATATATCAAAATAACTTTGGACATGTGGTAATACATCGACAGATTGAATAAATTTTTAACCCTTATTCATGTTTTCATTTAGTTGCAATGTATCGTGATATGTATCGTATCGCATCTCATGTATAGTGATATGTACCGAATCGGCTAAGTACAGAAACGTCCAAGCCTTAATATTGTAACAGGATGGGAGAAATAATGAAGGACCAAACCAGGAATTAAACCTGGGCCCCCTGAATCTCTAGTCAGGTGCTCTACCAACTGAACACTGGTATTTAAACCGGTCTGACCGTCACATATATAAAAAGTTATTTTAAACAATGGTGTTCAATAAAAAATAACACTTGCAACCTTCAGTTTTTGTCTGTAATTAATCAATATTGGCGTGCGATCAGTTATCGTTGAGTACCATTTTTCATCAGTGCATTGTAACGTCATTTTATCAACACATAAAATCATATATGAAAATATGATGTAACATTGCACCAGCGAGAAATGGTCCTTGACAAGAACTGCTGGCATGCCAGTACTGCCAGGAGTCAGATTTTATTAAAATAAGAGAATATAAATGAAAAATTACATTTTAAACATTAACAAGGACAATTCAAGTACTAACATATCAAAACTGCTAAACAAGAAAAGTTATGTGAACTGGTAGAGTGGTACGCATAGTTCTAACTTGTAAACTACATGTACAAGTACATGTACCGGGTACCCGTTGGTCTGCTAAACCTCTCTAATGATACATTGATTGGCATCATAAAAATATTAAAGACTTTTTAGTCATGTTTTAACTCTGAAGTCTGAAGTATACAATTTTATTTACTTGATGTTACATGTATGTCTACAGGGTATTTATGTCTACATTTGGAGTCTTCCGCACAAGAATATGATCATATGTTTCTAATTAGACCCTGCTTTGAATTTTGAGTTGAAAATTCACAATCTGATTTTTTTTTAAATAGATAAATTCGGTCATCCTTTCCAGTCACCAATGAACCTCGAGCAAGTCTAAACATCCAGTAAACAATGCAAAAATTACACGTTAGTAAACAAACACCCACACCATAACAAAACATCTAACTCTGTAATTCTTATAAAATTCTTAATCCAGCAGATGTTAAATCATCAAGATATATTTGTAAATTCATACGCGATGGACATATCATAAGAAAATCTATGTACAGTACCAACTACATGTATATTTGTATACTGTATATGTATGACTTTCGCCACATGTGGATTTTGTCAATAAATTGAATTGTAATTTACACAAAATTCTGGTAAAAAGGAGAAAAAACAAGTGGAAGGTACAACATTTGGGATTCAATTCTGTTAAAAGGATTTATATTGTCTGGACTAGAAAAATAACATACATCAGTGACAGTGTGCACGTACTTACATGTACATCTATAGACTAAATGTTAACCAGTTAACATGCTGACATTTTAACCACTATAGACAAGAAACTTTAAAAGGAATAAAAAGCCTCACCTTCTTCAGTAACATCCACATAGATCACACACTTTAATGTCCATCTTTTCCACTTTATTACTCGTAGCTTATCAACGGCTGATCAATGGAAACATAAACATCCGTCGACATGGTCGACAGAAGTGTGGCTGTCAGAATTTCCTCGTAAACGATTCACACGAGAAAAATATCCTCCTTAAACAAATATGTAGTATTGTTCCCTGTGCATGTTCATATGTTTTACAGTAACTTGAAAATGCATGTGTACACCGAAAAATGCACAACTTATCTTCTGCATTACGCTCTCTCTTTTCTACAATGCCGTTCGTTACTGTTTACATTCGCGGGTCCGCGACAAACATTGCAAACATTTGTTCTGCGTGGCCGATTAGAACGTGTTAAATAAGTAGTTGAATTCATAAATGATATAGCCTAGATGAAAAAAAAATGAAATTGAATCACAACAATTTATCTAAGACGCAACACAATGTAATGCAGTAAATGCCTGGGCCTTAAAACGGCATTTGTTTGCTTGTGTGTCTATGTAGACAAATTAACTCGTTCATGTACGATTCACACATATTTGTTTTATGAAATTTGAAAAAAATAGGGCACAGAACTTTTTAAATTTGACACCAAATGACATTATTTAATATATTAACATTAACTGAATTAATTTTTTTTCATAAAATGATAACGATTTTTGCTATCAGAAAAATACGTGTATGAGCTGCTGACCCCTAATTATAGGGGCCAGCCCTTTTTTCTTAATTTTAAATGAAAGCTCTCGTTATTCTTAACAACTTTTGTTCTATATGTATTAACAAATTATTTTTAGTTTAAAGGTTATTATACAAAAAGCAACAAAATTTCAGACCCCCCAAAACCTTAAACTTTACCGGCAAATAGCTTAAAAACTAAAAAACATTTTGCCAAAATTTTCATGCCAGCAAAACTATAAAATGTTACCAACAATTCTGCTAAATTTCATGCATCTATCATCTGTAGTTCCCGAGATCAACTCTGGACAAAAGACCCCCCAATTTTCAATTAAAGGGCAATAACTCATAACCGGAAGTAAATTTTAAAAATTTGAAAAAAACGTCTCTAGATATTAACATTGTCTACATACCCTAAAAGTTTCATAACAATCAGACAACAAATGTACGAGAAATGGCCTACACAAAATTTGCGGATAAAAAAAAAAAATAATAATAAGAAACAGTAGAATAACAGAAGGGTTTTCCGTTGAAAAACGGAAAACCCTAATAATAAGAAACAGTAGAATAACAGAAGGGTTTTCCGTTGAAAAACGGAAAACCCTAAAAAAACAATAGAATAACAAGAGGGTCTTCCGTTGAAAACGGAAGACCCTAAAAAAACAATAGAATAACAAGAGGGTCTTCCGTTGAAAACGGAAAACCCTAATAATAAAAAGAAACCAAAGAAAAACAAAAGGGTCTTCCGTTGGAAAACGGAAGACCCTAATAATAGAAAGAAACAATAGAATAACAAGAGGGTCTTCCGTTGAAAACGGAAGACCCTAAATATGCTCATTTCCCTATATATTTCATTAGAAAAGCGTCAAAACAGCACTACATACGATACTTAAATCTAGAGCGGTATTGCATACAAATAGCGTAGGCAAATTTGATAAAAATTTCATATAATGAACTGTGTATCCTAAATAACGATTTAACATATTTTCAGGGTATGTTTTCTCGTGAGATTTTTTATGGGTTATATGGTAAGCAAATAAACATTTACATAGCTTGTCCGGCATTTCATCTATCAGTGGTTACAAAAAAAGGCAAAAGTGTAACATTTCCAAGAATATCATGGAAGACGAGTTTGGCAAATATCAAAAACCTACGACATAAAATACAAAAAAGTGCTGCTAAAATTCTTTGCTTCGTAATAGTGATGAATTGGGGAAAAAAACCACGGAGTTAACCACCCCTGCGAATGTTATTGTCATTTAAATTTTAGACCACGTGGTTTTATTTGACCCTTTCAGTTTCGCAGTAAAAATCGTGCCTCGTGTTTATAGTCTAGTTCATAAAATCTAGGTACTATTGGAGTCAATCATTAAATCTAGAGGTTTATTGATTTTAAACGTTATCTTCATTAATAGGTGGATAAAATGTGTTCTAGAAATAAGTGTAAAAATACAAAAGATAGTTTTTGTCTGCTGTTGCAACAATTAAAATGCTAAGTAGAGATCCCCCCTGAGGATTAGTTTTCGATCCGCGCCTGACCTAGTATAATAGCATCAACAGTGAAACAGACTTTACTATTTTATGCAGAATGTTCCTTGAAAATGACTCGATATACTAAGTTTTTATGCAAAACAGACATCCATTATTTTTTTTAACACATGGTATTGCACATCACAAGCATCAAACATGGATATGATTTTATTAAGCCACGCAATGTTTATATTTTCAACCACTCAACACGTGGACGAACACGAACGATAACTCTGTTCTGAATATTATCGTTTAATATAAAAACCGCTAAATGGTGAAATAAGACAAGCATATTAAAAGAGTTTCATGTTTTAACAAAAACCAAAGTAGGATACGATATGGAAAACGACCAGTACTTACGTATTTTGAGAATATTATCCGAACACTGATACTTCCGCTCGAAATTTCACAGGAACTGAACAAATCTCGGTGAAGTCTCGTGAACTTTCATTCGAGCACCTCTGGATTTATTACATACTTAGCAACGATAAAGAAAACATTCCGAACACATTCGCAGGGGTGTTAACGACAGGGCCAACATCTGGTGTGATGCCCGAATTTCCTCGATCCCTATTTTGTCCAGTGGAATCTTTTGAAAAATACTTACACAAACCGAATCCCTAATGTGAAAGTTAACGGCAAAGACTCGATGAGGAATTCACAGATGAGGACATTTCTTAGTACTGCATTTCAAGACTCGGTGGAAAAAATGAATTATGTCCTACTTCATTGAAACTATTGGCCTGTCACTCACTTACACTAACCATTCGACATGTACCACAATTCTTACCTAATGCATGTTCAGTTCACCCCAGATCATGACAGTGACAGGGTACAAGTCAGTACAGTCGTTCACAGTGCATCAAAAGACGGACATGGACGAGGAGATAGCGAGGGGACAAACAATGGGCCAAAACCTTACAAATGATTTGTTGAAAAATATACCAGCTTTTCCATCTACTTCACAGCTGGTATTACCCGCCCCCCCCCCCCCCCCAACCCTCAGGACACTAACGAATATTCTCTAGTACCATTTTTACAAGACAACCGTTCCAGAATTGCTGAATTACAGAGAATTAACGTAGGTGATATATTCAGCGATTTTGAATCCCAAATTACAGCAACAGCAGCTTCCGTGCAGACCAGGCAAATACTTCCAGCTTTTCATGGATTGGTACCATAAGCATCAATGTAAATTTTGATAAGTTATTTGAATAATCATTAATGTGATACCTCTGATCCTGTGATATTCAATGAAATTTGACTTTTAAAATGTTAAAATTGTCAAATTGAAAAGAAAGATCTTTTGCTGTAACTTTTTCGGTTTTCATTTAGTTCTCTATTTTTAGTAGTACAAAGTAAATAATTATGTTCCAATCAATCAATTTTGGACTCCTTGTTATAGTTTGAATTGTCTAAATTGTTATATAACTTTAAAAACATTATCTCGATTTGCACATAAAATACGAAATATGAAACGCTTGGCATACTAAGTTTAGAGCCTATTAAAAAGGGAGTAATTGCTTTTAAATAAATGTAAGAATGCTTGTGTTGTAATTTCGAGGACTGTGCATTGAATTTCTTGAGAGTAAACTCACATTCATTCATTTTTATGGATACATTAATATTTTTGAACTGAGGCCCTCTATCGTACTGACATAGAAGTCTTCGTTGATTTAGAATATAAGCTATCTGAGGATACAGCGTATTTACATAACAATCACATTGTCGTCCTTATGAGGAAACATTTTAAACAATTTCCCCATCTGTTACTCTGAACTTTGGATCCTTCCATGGGCCCTATGTAATTGCCTAGGATAGTTTAAACCGAATTGTATGTAACTATGTATAACGTAAGCTAAATATTAAGCCTAGGGGTCATACAACTTAAGGTGGTATAGGACACCTCCATGTTGTGACGTATTGTTTATCACAATAAACTGAAGCGTATTGATATCAGTACTTTAAATTTCTTTCCCAATATCGTCATCTAACAGCGTAGCCCAGTGGGTTAGAGGGTATGCTACGAATCTGTTAGTCATGAGTTAGAATCCCTCTGTGGGTTTTACATTTTTTTACCTTTCCAAATATTTTCAAAAGCTATTGGCTATATATTTGAAAATCTAAACTGGTGTAGGTTTTCTATTTTTTAATGTATTACTTTAATCCAGCTTAATATCAACAGATGTCCCATACCACCTTAACGATATCTCACTTTTGATCTCAGTTAAATATAATTTCCCTATATATAATCTTTTTAAGAAAGCGAAATTTCGGTAAAAGATCTAGAAAAGATCGTTTTATGTTTTGATTTCAATGCTGATACTTCACGCTCATTTTTATTACAAGTTAAATTCAAAAATAACACAAACCTGCACGATTGTACACAATTTAAAAAAGATAACTTTGTTTTTAGTATGTTTATTTTCAGCACAAAGCAGGCATCATTCATAACTGTTTTAAAAAACCATGTAATCTTTCATAACTCTAAACAGAACAGACCATACTAAAATTAAATCAAAACAATTCAATAAAAGTAGCATAAATTCCAAAGATATGAAACAAAATAGAAAGGGAAAGAAACATAGAGAGAGAAACAAATATCAGATAAATGAGCAAGTATCATTTCTCTTGTAAATAAATAATGTCATATATTCTCGTAAAACGTTACAAACAAGTCACCTATCCTGGATGTCAGGACGTTTTCTGCTTTCAATCAAAATCTTAACTTTCTAAGAAGTAATTGCTTTAATCTTAGAGATAAGATCAGAAACAGTGTTAATAGACAGGATGATATACATTTTTTACTTTCATAAACAGAAAACGGACAAAATATTTTAACAATTGAATAAAAAGCTATATGATCATCTCATACAACGTAAATCAAATCCGTATCCGGGACATCACATAGTTCAATACAAAAGCACTGGCATCCACACTTCATCCTAAAATCTTCTCACAATAACTTAACTATAAATTATCACATGCAAAGTCACACGTTACAACATGTGTGAATCACTTTCACCCGAAACAAGTACACCCAACCCAATCATTGTTTATCAAACCCCATTCTCACACACACGACCTTTGACCTAATATTGGCCCTCGTCACCTGCGGGGGGAGAACTTGGGGTTAGAGGGCACCTCAGTGAAGGATCGAAGTTCATATTTAGCGACACTGGGGTCAAATTCAAACTTGTCCCTGGCAAACAGCACCCTTATGTCTGTGTGGAGGAAGATCTTGCCAGATTTGGAACTAGCAAACCTGAAATATAGAGTCATGCTAGTTAGAGATAAAGAATCAACGTAGTTTAGATATAGAATCAACATAGATATAGAATCAATGTAGTTAGAAACACATGGAAAGGAGAGGTAGAAGGGAAATCTTATACACTGTTCTTGATTTGGAAAAGAAGCATGGCAAATCAGAGTTTACTTTTTAAATACTTAATGTTATAAGAAAGTTCTTCTGGAATCGATTCACTAAAACTTAATGTTATAAGAACATCTACTTTAAGTTTTGCATTTTCTTCTGGAATCGATTCACTAAATCAAATGCCAACAGAATAAAGGTATGCGATAACTGATTTTCAGTGACAAAATAACATTTGTTCACAATTATTTTTACATAGTCTTAAATGGCAAAATTTATTAAACAAAGAATTAATTTATACAGAAAGCCTGACCCGAGATGAATATCTAAGATGTATGATCTATACAGAGAGCCTGACCTGAGATGAATGAGATATCTGAGATATACAGAGAGCCTGACCTGAGATGAATGAGATATCTGAAATAATTGATTTATAAAGAAAGCCTAACTCGAGATTAAAATCTCAGTACAATAAAGTGCTAGATATTTATGTATACAGAGAGCCTGACCTGAGATGAATGAGATATCTGAGATAGGATGGCTGAGAACTGTTTTCTTCTACTGGCATATACACTGTTCTCTGTCGGAGGAATGTTTGACAATGTGGCGGCATATCACTGAGATCATACATGACAACAAACATTTTGATGACCGTCTTGTTTGGATTAAATAAAGTCTGCATAAAAAACAAAAGTATTAGTGATCAATATATCAAATGTGATCATGTTTATGTACAACTTGATTTTATATAAATTCATAAAGAACCTGCAAAATTATAATAAGAATATCTTCATTATTAAATATTAATTAATTAAATGCATTCTGAAATAATATAATTCTGTTCCAAATGTTTAAGTATATTGTAGGGATACTACAGAAAACCGATATAATGAAACAGAAACAAAGAAAACAAGCTTATTATGAAACTGTTATTCTTTTATTCACCTTTAATAAATCTTGTAATAATTAACAAATTTATTAAATAAAAGAAACTGCATTGAAAACAAATACACATGATTAATTATTTCAAGAATTTCTTTCAAATCTGATAAAAAGTGATACTTTTAAAACAAACACGTTTCTTTATCTCTAGTGTTTCAAGGCAAGCTTGTTCAAACACAAATCTACATTATCTTTTATTTTAATACAAACTGTAAATGTATGGAGCTGCCAATATACATCTTACAATCTGCTTTCTCATATCTGTACTACTATACGCCTTACTTCCTCTCGTATTCATTGTCAATAAAAAAACACAAAGTCAGTCACTTACCACCTGTACGGTGCCACACTTTGGGATGTGGTAGCCTTTCTTCCCTATGCTTTCCAGGTTTATATGGCCCTATAATCAAAATCAAAAACATTTTATACAAACAATAATTCTAAAATACACATATTTTTTGTATTTGATTTTTAGTGATGAAAAATTCCTTCATGTCATGCAAATAAAAAAACTATGGTAAAATAAGTTGACACTTTTTTTTACACAATGTACAAAAGCAATAATTTGTGACTTATTAATTAAGGTTAACTAGGTGTGATAATAATATGTGATATATCACCATAAGTTACCAGGTAGGATAATAATATCTTATGTATCACTATAAGTTACCAGGTAGGGTAATAATATGTAATTTATCACTATAAGTTACCAGGTACGGTAATGATATGTGATTAATCACTATGAGTTACCAGGTATGGTAATCATACTTGCCAACTGACCCGATTTCGTCGGGTCACACCCGATTTTTCAACCCTTCACCCGATTATTTTTTATGACCCGGCGGGTCATGCTTTTCACCCGATTTGTGTCGAACAACCCAAAAATCTCCCGATTTCCGGATTTGGTTCATAAATTACGTTGCGCATTTGACTTCCAGTTATGAACCCAATCTGAGTTTGGATTTACGTAACGCGTAAACAATGCCGATGGCTATAACAGACACATTAACTGATTAAGTGTAATTATTATCGTGAGTTGTTTTGACTAAGCGAAGGTTTAAATCATTAAATGTGATGGTTTCCAATAAGAAAAGGTCTTCATCGGGGCCAGCGGAATCAAAACCAACAAAAAGAAAACGATATTTTTGTACCCATCAACATATCTGGGAAAATGAATTCCCATAGGTAAAACAAAGTAATCGAGTACAAAACGAGGCTTTTGCGTTCTGTGTAACGCACATTTGAATATTGGATTTTGTGCCCAAAATGATCTGACTAAACATGCAAAAACGCTAAGTCGTCACTCATGTATAGAATGCTTTTTAATACACAAAAGTCTTCCAAGTCACTTAAAACTTTATTGCCATCATTTACAGAGTTCAAAAGCAAGGTTAATGTAGCAGAAACTCTTTTTGCATTTTTTTTTAGCTGAACACAACCTACCATTTTCTGTGTCAGATAACTTTACAAAATTCAAAATCAGCAACTGTTAGTTAAAATGCTTCTTTGCAATAAGTACTACACATAAGTTTTAACACATATTTCTATTGTATATACCTATGAAATGCATGATAAATATGTCGTGAATGTCGTTACGCGCTATGACCAGATTTTTTACTTTCCAAATCTGGTCATGACCAGATTTTCACATGTTAGAGGTTGGCAAGTATGATGGTAATCATATGTGATTAATCCCAATAAGTTACCAGGTAGAGTAATAATATGTGATTTATCACTATAAGTTACCACGTAGGATAATAATATGTGATTTATCACTATAAGTTACCAGGTACGGTTATACTATGTGATTTATCACTTTAAGTTACCAGGTAGGGTGAGGGGGCGTTGTCATCAGACAGCTGGAAGAAGTAGGCAGTGACAGGAAGTGACACGTGTTTGGGACAGAAGGATCCCCCGGCCCCGATGTCACAGGTAAATCCATCCACCACACCGATTGGCTCGATCCTCCCATTCAACACCGACTCCTACAAACAACATTAATGATGTATTATTTACCAACAACAGTGTTTACATAATCAAGACAATGCATATCACCTTCATATGGCTGTTCAACACAGGCTCTTATAATAACAATGTAACATCAAACACTCATCTGGTCAACGAACACAATGAAGATTTGCACAAAGACACAGTTTGACCAATCACAGCAGGCCTTGGCCTCAGGCACCATGCCTATATTGACCAATCATGGGTGCCTTAGCCTCAGTCACTATGCTTATATTGACCAATCACAGCAGGCCTTGGCCACAGGCACCATGCCTATATTGACCAATCATGGGTGCCTTAGCCTCAGTCACTATGCTTATATTGACCAATCACAGCAGGCCTCAGGCACTATGTCTATATTGACCTATCACAGCAGGCCTTAGCCTCAGGCACCATGCCCATAGTAGGGTTTGTTCCTCAGACTTGGCATAGGAGCCAATCAGCTATTAATTTGCTTTTCTTTTTTGACCAATTACAGTAGGTTTTCTACCTTAAACATGCCAAAAGCAAGGAAATGTATTTATAAATTTTTCCATAGCAAAACAAATTGACAAACATCAGTTTTCAGATTAAGACTCAAAGTCTTTACTGTTTATGATGTAATGCAAGAGCGATTTGGACTTTCAAAATGTACACTATACTAAATTTGGATGTGAAAGGTTCTACTCATAGAAGACAATGTTAAAAAGAGAGGCAATGATTTTGACGAGCATTGTGTAATTATTTTATCAATGTCAACTAAGTAAATAAAGTCTGACCTCAAAGTTTCCCAGCAGGCAGTTGGTAGAAGCAGGTGCAGATGTACTCAATGTCCGGTCAGGCGTAACCACAACTGACCTTGAACTTTCCGACTCGAAGGTCAGTTTGGAGCAAGACAAAGCACTGTAAATAATTGCAAAAATTTAACTTCTTTTTTTGCTTATAAAAATTAACAAAGTTGACAAGATTCATTTATATATTCTTTTCCACATAACGTTATGGAATTGCCAAATACAAAACACAAAAAAACTGCAATGTTATGATCTGCATAAACTAATCCAATGATTGCTTCATAGAAAATCTGCAAAGTTTCATTCATGTTTGCCAATATAACCTACAGTATATGAGAACATTATGTATCATGAAGTAGACAAAGAGCCCTACTTTTTGATGGCTGTAGAGTTGACCAGGGTATTGTCATAGTCAAATCTTCCCACTGCTCTCCTCTTCAGTGGAGCCTGATACATACACAAAATCATTAATAATATCATTAACACTGATTACATCATTAACACTGATTGCATCACTAACACTGATTGCATCATTAACACTGATTATATTTTAAACAATGACACTGTAATAATCCATTCTATGTCCATTTTCCTAAACTGAAGAGGAATGAACATTATGAACAAAATGATGTTTTTCTCTCTCTCTGTCCCTCTCTGTCTGTCTGTCCCTTTCTCTCTCTCCTCTCTCTCTCTCTCTCTCTCTCTCTCTCTGGGAATGTCTAATTTTAATTATCCCTGTTTCAATTAATAATTAAAATACATGATTCTTGTTCCAACCCACAACCCTCTGACTACTGACAGTGTGTCACTACAGACAGTGGAGCAAACATATCCTTCCCAACACAATTATCTCAGATCAAAGTACCTACTGGACAAGATCGGTGGGGAGACCCGTACTGGAGTTGAACAAGTTACTTACAGGACTAGATCGGGAGGGGAGACCTGTACTGGAGTTGAACAAGTTACTTACAGGACTAGATCGGGAGGGAAGACCCGTACTGGAGTTAAACATCATGTTAGAGGATTCCTTTAGATTCCTCTGGAAATGGTGAACTTGCTCCCGGGAGGGATACTTTGTCTGGATTTCATTACGGCCCTACAAACCATGAAAGATACAAAGTTACAAACTTATAAAACCATGAAATTAACAAATTTACAAAATACAAACCATGACAAACAGCCTTTGCATGAGTTATGCAGTGATAGAACAGTTATATTAAATTACTGTAATGGAATTTTGTGTTATGGCAACAAGCCTTGCTACAATATCTCAGCCACTCTCCCCTTTTTTTAAACATTATAGAATAACTAAGATATCTGAAGTCCTTACCCCATTTGTGTACTAAGTAACAAAAAATAGCGAGCTTAGCCCATTTGTGTGAGTAATAAAGAATGGCTAGCTCACCCCCTTGTTGGTTCGATGAAGTTCCTTCTTCAGGAGCTGTGTACACAGAGATTTCTTCACCTGCAGACTTTCTTCCTCCACAGTGTTCTTATTACATCTCTTCTCATCTTTACATGATCCATTCTCCTTGCCTGTTCTCAGTTCACATCCCATGACTCCAGTTTTTATGGGTTTTTCTGATGCTCCCATCAGGAATCCATTTTTTATACTATCACTTATAACTCCATTTCTTTCTTTATGACAGCTGTTTGAGGTATCATCAAGGTTCCCATTATTTAGAACCACAGTTTCCTCAGACTCTGTCTCCTCACAGTGAGACACAGTTTTTGCAGGAGTGGAACTGACAGTAGTAACACCGTTATTCTGAACACAATTCTGAGTACTTTCCATGACCATGCCGGACTTACAATTTACATAGCTATCCGAGACCAGTAGATCTTGGTTCATCAAGTGTTTATTTCTGAGTGTTTTGACCTCATCAACTGAAGCATCGTCCTGTTCACCGTACTGCTGGAACCCGTTGGAATTCAACAAGCTGTTGGTAGGAGTCGAGTCACTGGAGGACTTGTCCAAACACAAGATATCGTGGAATGATCTCGATAACACAGAATCTAAATCTGCCAGATTCTCATCAGGTGAAAGCTTTAAATCATTCAGCTGACTCAGACTCAACTGGTTTCCCAGCATCTCTGGCTCAGAAAAACTCTTTTTGAAACTTGGTCTAAAGTCTGAATATTTATGACCAAGATTAGCCTCATATTGAACCTGATGAGCCTCGTTCTGAAATTCATGAGTTTTATTTTGATTGGGACAGTGCTCCTGTTTAGACTTCTCTGTAGAATACACAGGTGAAGGTTGTGAAGACAATGAGTCTACGGGTCGTCCATTTTGTGGAGAATATAACCTACTGTTGACACAAGGTATATTGGTTAACGAAGCACTAGAGCCAGACTGAATGTCATTGATGTCATCTACAAAGTCATCAAACAGGGATAGAGAGTGGCATGAGACATCTGTTATTTTATCTGGAATTCTCTTATCTCTGTTTCTATCATCTTTATCACACGTTACAACACAGTCTGTGGGAATGAATGTGGCTGTGTTGTCCCCATTTCTGTGGTTATCATGTGTTTCAACCTTCTTTGATGGCTTCTGTGTTTTAGAACTTGATTCTCCACGATTTTTTTTCTTATTTGCTGGGTAAACTTCAGTTTTCCATTCCTTCATAAATCCCCACTCTTCTCCGCTCTCAGGGAATTCCGGAGAATGTTGGTACGTAATACAGGTTTGTGCTTTCTCTGAAGAAGAATGCTGAGATTCCTGAGCTAGTTTTTCCTGCAGGTTACACACTACAGATCTTTGAGATCGGCTCTGTTTTGTTGTTGGAGTGTCCGACTCTCCATCCTTCTCTGACTGCTTTAGCCACGGTGAAACAGAGCTCTCCTGTAAAAGAGTTTTCAGTGCATGTTCATTGTGTGAAGGAAACATCTTATCTCCAAAATAAAAATCACAATGCATTGTGGGAATGTTGCTTAAACTGGTTCCTATAGGCTTCCCTGATTGATGTGAGGAAATGCTGGTAAGGTAACTCTCCAAGTCCTCGGCTTTGAGGGGTCTGACCAGGCCAGAGATTTTACTGGCAAGTACCTGTTTATCCGCACACTCCGGGGAACTCAAATCCAGGTGGCGCTTCTTGTAGATTTTTTGTGTGGATTTCCCGGCCGTTGTAAACAGAACTTTAGGACTAGGCAGACGGCGGACTAGAAAATCAGAGTCCATCTCATTGTCCCCTTTGTCAGACGCAAGGGGCAAGGGTCGAGCTTTGAACGACTTCTTTAATTCTGAGGCAGGGGAACCAGCCAACCTCTCCACTGGTCCACTCCCCTCTAACCTCTTCACTATTGGAGGCTTAGCGGCAGCGTGTGCCTCCTGAGTCTTGTAAGCCAAGTTTTTCTTTTTTGGAATAGCTCCTAGCTCTTGGCCCTGCCTTTTTAAGCTGGTCCTCTGATGATCCTCAGTTAAACTGGTTCTCTGATCCTGAAATAGCTCTGGGGAGGTTCTCCTTAGTTCTTCTGTCTTCTTGCTCCACATTCCCTCTGGGACAAAGGCCTCAGCACCAGACTTGTAAATAGGAGCTTCATCCTTGACCTCCGACCTATCACAGAGATCAGGACTCTGCTTGACCTTTGACCCATCAAGAAGATCAGGACTGTGTTTTTTCCTGCGACCCCCGTTCTTGCTATCCTGACACAGCAGTGTAGGGATCTGGGCGAGTCTGGGCAGGGAGGCCACAGACACCCGGAGTAACTCCGCCCCCAGGTCAGCCACCGGGAAACTGTGTCTCTCCGCAGGGGAGGTAAATCCATGGACCTCAGATTCTCCAGGGGAGTACAACCTGACAAAGTAAACAGCCATAAATAAACATCACTAACTATACAGGGGAGTACAACCTGACAAAGTAAACAGCCATGAATAAACATCATTAACTATACAGGGGAGTAAAACTTGACAGAATAAACAGCCTTTAACATGAAAACAGCCATAAGTAATTCTACAAATTTAAAAATGTACAACCCTACAAAATAAACAGCCATCAACAAATAAGCATCATTAGTTCTACAGGGGAGTAAAACCTAATAAAAAAGGTTGTTAACAAAAAACTTGACAAAAAAAAATGCCAATAAAACAGTTCCTGTATACATGTTTTGTGTTGTATGTCTAATCAATTGTTTATGTCAATACACACCTGTAGACAACCTGCAGGGGCAGACAACCCTGTAGTGAGATGAGCCAGGAGCTGAGCTGTGAGAAATGGAGGTAAGACCTCAGGGCCTGGAGGAGGAACCGCCCCGTCACCCTCAGTGGATCCTGTCGATCACTCCTGTAACATAGTACACACAGTTAGTACAAACAGTTAGAGAAATGGAGGTAAGACCTCAGGGCCTGGAGAAGGAACCGCCCCGTCACCCTCAGTGGATCCTGTCGGTCACTCCTGTAACATAGTACAAACAGTTAGTACAAACAGTTAGAGAAATGGAGGTAAGACCTCAGGGCCTGGAGGAGGAACCGCCCCGTCACCCTCAGTGGATCCTGTCGGTCACTCCTGTAACATAGTACAAACAGTTAGTACAAACAGTTAGAGAAATGGAGGTAAGACCTCAGGGCCTGGAGGAGGAACCGCCCCGTCACCCTCAGTGGATCCTGTCGGTCACTCCTGTAACATAGTACAGACAGTTAGTTCAGATTGAGTCAAGCAATCTTGATAAGTATCCTGGTGTCCATCACAACCACTATACTCTGTCCCCAGTTTTTGCTTCCACCACTTTTTGCTTGATATTTTGATAATCATAAATACATGTACCTTTGTGTTCAAACTACATTCATCCACTTATATGAAAAATGTCCAGATTATCTGTTTTGAAACACCCCCTCGATCGCTTCAGGTTTCAATACACATTCGAAAATAGAAAGTCTACGGATATTTTGCATTGCATCAGCCATTAATAAGCATGGATGATAACGTTAAAAAATTGCGCGAGGTATCCCGAGTACTTCATGGAGAAAAGATGTAAACATTTTCTATTATATATCTCTGTAAGAATTTGTTTTTGTTCCTGTTAATTTTTATGAGTGAAAAAGGATAATTGTTCAATGAAGATATCTTGGATATATTCCCTTTCAACGATTTCAAATGTATTTCTTTCACAGGTATGTGTATTTTTATTAAAAATCATCAAAAAGTGATGGAAGCAATAACTTGGGACAGACTATATTGTATCAGTTTATATACAAATTAAGATCAGTAAACTGGTCAATGAATAATATAAACAAAGGACAGAAAGCAGCATTAGTACTAGTAGTAAGTACACACATCTATAATGAAAGAAAAACGTGAGCAAGCTTACACACCCCATGCTTCCCCATTACTTGACAATGCTTCACAAAAAGCCACATAAAATTAAATTTTCAGAATTTCATCCCCTCCCAGCCCTCTGAGAGAGGCCTGCTCAGATGTGCTTTATTCTATTTTGAAAAAAAAATTCCAATGTTCAAACGGGATGAAATTCTCAGAAAAAAAAGGAATCAGAATTTCCTGGTTATATGCACATTTAAATATTATCTCCTAAATGCCTAGTAACTTTCACCAAGTTCCTTGCAGTGGTGTAAGCGGAGTTGCACTTACAAACTGTTCATTGTTATGTACAATAGGTGGCCAATATTCAAGTTCAAAAGGGCCATACTGTGGAATCATTAGATTTCGTGGTAGCTCAATTTTTGTGGAATTCGTGGCTACCTCTCATCCACGAATATACACCCCCACGAACTAATAAACATGGGCTATAAAGTCATAATCTTTTTGTATGTATACGAAAATACACGAAATTACGTCCCCTCGAACCTGTAAAATTTAAGCAATCCACGAAAATTGTCCCCCACGAAATTTAATGATTCCACAGTAATTCCCAGGAAAATAATGGAATCAGAATTTCCCTGTTATATGCACATCTACACATGGTGTCCTAAATACCTACAAAGTATTTTCTCCGAGCCCTTGAAATTTGCTATAAACGAGTTTAGCAGTATACCCCACTCTCCTTCAGAGCACGTGTATGACTATATAATGGACAACACTGGGGTTACGTTTAGACAGAGGACAACACTGACCTCTTCTGCTGCAGTGAGACTTCCCATCGCTCTAACAGAATCAGGTCGTCGTTACTTCCGACAGAGCTTCCCTCCACAGTACAAGCCTCTCGCTGACCATGATCACAGCCCGGCAGGAGCAGGACGTCTAGGTTGAGGGGTATGTGGTTACGAGACAGTCCGGTAATCAGGGTCTGTATCTGATCCGCTCTACGACACTGACGGGTATAAAACAGACCAAATTACAACGCATACATCATCATAAATAACATTACACAACAAATAAACAACACACGGATATCTGTAACATGAGACAGGCTGAGTTTTCACTCAGCGGTTGATGCCATATGTATGTTATTGTCATTCTTAATACAATTTATTGTTATCAATTATGTTACACTTAATTGATCGGATAAGGCATCATGCATAGAAATATAACACAAATGGCTAAATTATGTAAACCAATCTAAACTGAAATCCAAAAAAATAATGCTCAACATAAACAGTAATTTTAAACTGCCTTTTTGGTAAACCCAAGAGTCCTACTGGCTAAGTATTTTGATGGAACTAATGCATACATTAATATATATAGGGGCTAGGTGGGCAGATCTGAACAGAATTCATCTAACAATGAGGAATCCTTGTGGGGTGTTTAATGGAAAAGGGGGCATGAAATCTCCTATTTCCTTTACAATTATCAAATACCAGATTTGATAAATTCTAAGTCTGCTCATGAGTAGTTATTTGACATAAAAATATTACTGTAGATTCCTTATTAAACACGAGTATTTAATTCCGCGATTCAAGGGTTTTTCACCAAATCACGAGTCAGAATAATAAATCGCAAATGCGGATATTTTATCATACTTTCATGTAGTTTACATATGTCCAAAAATTAAAAGCAAGATTTTAAAATTCGCAAGATAGGTTTCTCGTTTTTTTACGCGGATATTAATTCCTCGCTTTTAATAAGGAATTTACAGTAAAGTTCTAATGTTCAAAGACTGATCATCAGTAATCACAGAGTGACCCCAGTGACCTCTAGAGGATGACCTTTGTTAAGTTACCTGCTCACGATGAAGGTCACAGCGGTGGAGATCTTTGACCTTGACCCCCTGACCTCCGTGTGGGTGGGGACAGTGGGGTCCCTCAATTCGACCTTTCAGTGACAGGTCGGGAGTCCGGGCCTCAACAATCAGAATTCCTACATCAACAAACATAGCAACTGGGTCCCAGACGTAATCCTCCATCTCTGATGATTCTTCAACAAACAACAAATATTACTCCTAACATGTACAAAGAGAGAACAAACTATGATCAAAGAACATGCAATGATTCTACAGGGAGAGATTTGTTGGAACCAGAAGACAGAAATGTTGGCCAAGGCAGACGACTAAGGTCAACATTTCTGTCTGAGGGTCAAACAAATCACATGTTGCCCAAATCCCGGTCAACAACTGTTTTGTTAAACCTTCACTACAGATACAAGCATTATAACATCAGTACCATTCAGCCATGTGACTCAGCAGTTCAGCTGTTTCCAGTCTTGCTAGATTGGTTAAATATTCTTGTCAATGACAACTGCTGGTTAAGGTGGCAAGGGACGTACACTTGTAAATATTAATTTTGGATAAAAGTACAGAACAATGAGAATAATTTTACATTTTCGAATTTTACAATTATATTTGTCCCCAAATATGTTTTAAAGTTTTTTGAAAAAGTTGAAAAATCATAAAAGCCCCTTTTGGATTCGAATGTAGTAAACGCTCTAACCAATTGTCCTAAGCTCTTAGTTAACAATATATGGTAAGAAAAAATATCAAATTTATAATACTTGATTTTATTGTTTATTTTGCTATGAAGGGGATAACCCGTACCACTTTAAGCTTAGAAGGAGGTTGACCTCAGACATGATATGATATAGCCTCTAACTGTCCGATCATGGTTTACATGAAACGTAACGTTAATGCTGATGTTGTCAAGTTGATTAGTGTGTTTAAAATTGGAATGGGTCTAGACGTGATACACATGTGACTATCATTACTTAAGGAATGCTGTGTGTACCCCTGTGTGTGTTCTAGTAGACAAATAGCCAACATAAGAACTGTGGACCATGGCTTAGATTGGGACAATGACACAAACACAGACTCATACTTCGTGAGCCGAAAGAGAGATTTGAACTAGGGACTTACGATCACTCGGCAATCACTTGTTACCACTTAGGCATGTGTACATCAGGGATTTGAACCAGGGACTTATGATCTTCCGACAAACACTCGTTAATTACTATTGGTGATAATTACTGAGTGACCTATTACTATGGAAACAACTTTCAATAGATATCGAAGGATAGCGTGTTCGAGTGTGCCTGATAAAATGGTTTAACCGGGGGGAGGGGGAAATGTATGTTTACTAGATAGAGGTTGTCTCTGTATTAATCAAGAAAACTTATCTGTCGTATGTCTGGGGTCTGTGAGTTATATATATACATAGAAATGTCAGTAAAGTAATTAAATTCTACCGAAGTGGGGTAGCAGCTCCCTCAAATGTGTGTGAGTAAAGGTTGGGCTGTATACATGAAATGTTCGTCACAGGATCAAGTGTTTATAGGAGAAATATACGTCAACAGTTTAATCCCGAGGGAGGGGGGGGGGGCATATATTTACCTATGGGTGGGGGTATGTAATCCCGATGGTGTATATGTCCAAGTGGTTGAGGATTCTTGACTCTGGGGGTTGGGGTGTTGTATGCTGTGGGTGGGGGTTTCTGACCCTGGGGGTTGGGTTTTGTATGCTGTGCCCTATCAACCAATCAGCTGTTTCCTATGACTCACACTGGACAACGAGTAGACTTGACAATGGAACAAGGAGATATCGACCTATACACGGTCTCTCCGTAAATCAGGCTTACTAAACACTCCCCTCTATTCCCCCCACCACCCCTCATCAATCACACTGACCGATACCCGTCTATCTGTCCGTGTTCACCACGTAGACGAGTTCAGAGATCTGGCATACATACCTGTTCCGGGCTTCATATTTCTCTCCAATCTCCCGACTTTTTACCGCATCTTGCGCTCACACAGATAGACAGACAGTCATACTACATTCCTCTCGCCAAGGAATGCCGATTATTGCCCCCAAATATGGAATTTTCACGCGATTTTTCGGTCGTCCATCTGTTTCGCCTTCTCCGTTCTGTTTACGAAAACTTCCAAGGTCACGTGATACCGATCGTCGATGGTATTTTTCGGTGTTTTTAAGTTGAATAAAGAAAAGGATCCGAATTTTACTTAAATTCTAGGGAAGTAAATATTTCATTCGGTGTCTTTACATTCACGTTTTAACGACAGAGTTTCTCTTTAACCGTACAGAAAATTTGACAGCTGATCAGGCTGACCTTTGAACTCCTTCGGACAGACGAAATTTTCTCTCTCATATTTTTCACTGCACAAAAATTAATTAAAAACAAAAGAGTATGCCATCGTATTGCTAAAAAATCAAGGACGATGAAATACATTTTTTTTTATTTCAACAGGTGCTCTTATGAAAAGATTTGCTTTTGTTATTGTTTGAGATTTCGAAGGGACGTTACTCTCTTATTTATTAGAGGCGGATCTTAAGTTTTAGAACGTGAAATTACATTTTCGATGAAATAATCAGTTCAACACACTCTAGAACGAGTCACTGACTTATGAAATATAAGGGGTCATCTAGAAATAAATCAATATATCGGTAAACATGGCCGTGATTTCGGTATTCTTTAACTCCCCCAGTTATCAAATTTGAGGTATTCAAAGATGTCGACCCTCAGACAATTCGGACCACATAACCATCCGAATCGCCTATGTAGAGTTGTTGAAAGTCCATGCTAATCAAATTGTCCATCAAAAATGAAAATCATTGCATGACAAACTAGACTGAAAAAAATGTACGACATCCATTAAAAATAAGTTTATGTCCGAATATCAACAACAATTTTAAAAGTTTGTATGGTACATCTGTCGAAACCAATGTGGATTAAAGTACATTATGATTTAAATACTGTCACCGTTTTTGAGTTTTCAAATTTTACAATATTTGACCAAAAAAAACGTTTAAACAATTTTTGTAAAGGTAAGAATTCGAACTCATGACTAACATACTCTAATCCGCTGCGCTACGTTGTTAGGGGACAATTCTGAAAAATAAACTATTTATAAAATTACACTTAATTTCATTGTTCATTTCAATAAAGTACACAGTCAAAGTTAAAGTCACAACATGGAGGTGTCCAATACCACCTTAATTAAATACTGCAAGACACTTCTGCATAACAAACACAAAACATTCAATGTAAAAAAAAATAATAAACACCAAAAAAAAAAAAAACCCAGTACGATTATATAAAAATACTGTATAAATCACACAAACACGGATTGTGGATTTTTTTTAAATTATCCCAAAGTATTAATGGGACTTGGACACGATTTGAGATTTAAAAAAATATTTTTATTTTTATGTAAAATATAGTTTACTGGTGCATTTTAAATGATTGACCACAATATTGAATGTTAAAGTCAAGTTACAAGGGAGATACAGAGGTAAAAATTGATTGTTATGTAAACAAAGCTCGAGTCTTATTGTTGTTAACAAAAAATGGATTAAACTTTAAATCAATGTTTGTACACGCCGATATTGCATAAACCTTCATACATACGTGCATACGTACCGTATTTGTCTTATTAGAGAGGTTAAGCATTTGAACGTGTACGAGTACGTGTGACTAGGGGAATCCCCTAATGTTTGTGTATTACGTCAAAAATTCTGCATACCGCGTAATTCTACAAGTTGTACAAAACGTGTGGAATCAAAAGTACACGGAGATGAATACTTGTAGCATTTTTAAATGGAAATACAGACTTTCTTTATATCAGACTTGTTTTATGTAAAGCAAACGATACATTAAGGACGACTGTGTTTTTGGTTTCATCAAATTTAAAGAATTATTTCATAAACAATAAAAGTAAACTGAACATGTTGAAAATGTTAAATCTAATTATTTTACACGTTCGCTTACACGTACAGTTTATTAAACGTAAATTAAATTTGGTACGTGTAAACATACGTGTAGCGCCACACGTACCCGTAGACGTGCAGGTTCAAATGCTTAACCTCTCTATTATTAGATTTTATATAGACGTCACAATGTGTTTCATATGGAATACTGAATATCGTTTGATAAATGTATAGATGCAAAGTTATTTTCTGAATTTGTAAATAATAAAGGGAATAGAAATATTAATCTCTTTTTTTTAAATTCAACAAATCACGCGGGTCGTTTATCCACCCGTCTGTCCGTGCAATCTTTAAAAATATCTCTGCTCTGGAAAATCATTGGGAGTATACGTAATTCTACGTAATAAAAATCACTCATGGCTTGATGGTTTTTTCTTCACGTGTAAACGATATTGAATTGTTCTGTGAAGTCTATGATTTTTTTCATTAGATAAAAATGTTGGCTCTTAATTGTTGAATATTTGGGCACCTTATGAAATTATATGTGTTAGAAACCGAATTTGCACATGAAAGGATCATTGTCTAATACAACTGAATTGACAAAGCGTGCTAACACTAAGGTATATAGTCACGGTTGAGTGCTTTCAGTTCCATACATACTTTGTGAAAATTTAATGTCTTCAATTGGAAGACCAAACGTGCATTAAAGGAAGAACATCGTAGTAAAATACGAAATACACAATCCTGTATAAAAATAAAAATAGAACGGTGTTCATACAAACCTAAACTTCAAAAACAGAAAAGTATGCCCACATATGGAATCGAACTAGGGCACAAAAACATCCCGCATGTGTCATATAGCCGCGGCGGTTTAACTTATACTGAACAATCCAGAAGCAACTCATAGTGTTGTAAATATAGACCCCTATGATAAAAATCAGTTTTCAAAATGTTGGTCGTTTTTTTTTTTTGCAAATTTAAACCCCAGGGCCGGAGTGCCCCCCAAAATTCTACCTGAATTTATTCCTATGAACAAAACTTATCAAAATATCTAAGATGTTTAGGGGCAGGTCGGTCCTGAAGGATTTCTAGGCCAAAAACCATGCAGAAATATACTATTGAGAGAATGCTCTTTTAGCCAACTTTGAAGATTAAAAATAAAATTGCAAGGGCAATATGATTGGTTCAAAATGCAAATTCGAAAAATTTAGAAACATGTACGATAGAAAATAACAAGATTTAAAAGAAAAAAAACATTGATTTTAAAAAGTGATTTTTTTCTCGGGAAATCCATCTCCCCTTTAGGTCAATTTAATTGTTATTCGCAATAGATCCTTTTACAAAAAATCCCCCTCCCTCCCTCCCTTCTGGGTATAAAAAACTCCAGGCGGCAATTCCAAACAAACCTTTATAAGGACGGCCTTACCGTTGATCTCTATTTCTTGCTTTTATATTTAAACTGCATTTCCTAATCAAGTTTCTATAATCTTTTATAATCACCGCCTGTAACACCTTTTCTATCTTTTTACATACGGTAAACTCTTTTACCTAAATAGTGAAGTGGTAGGGTAGGTTAGACAGCTGTTACTAACACTATTCTTAATTAAAACTTCAACTTTTGTTTTATTATTTTTAAATCATATCAATCGGTTTTTAGGTACCAACTGATAAATTACAATGGTCTTCAGAAGCTTCCTACCACACATGCGTTTTGTACCCCCGTGAGGATGCTTTTCCTTTATTTTATTCATAGTATTGAAAATGAACTTATTTTTGCATATAAAAATATAGTTTTAAATTACAAATATGAATAAATTAAAACATTTGCCAACAAACATGTAGGAAAATAACTGTTTTGTTTAAAAGATTATAAGTTATGCTCAAATTCGAATTTTCTTCAAATCTCTGTTACAAAACAATTTGGACGATCTTGTTCAACAAACCAATGTCGTAAAAAGTCATGCCTTTGTGAAAGATTAATATTATAACCGATTCTTTATTAAGTACTAGAATTAGCGCTCGGAAGTCCAAATATCACCTGAATATCTAGTTTGCAACAAGAATAACCACTAATTATATGAATTGCCAATGTTTAGATGTGGTGAACTTTCCCCATAGGATTGAAACAGGCCGCTACAAGGGAGAACCGGCGGAGGACAGAAATTGTAAATTATGTGATAAATTAATTAATTGATAGGTTTAGTTTGTTAGTACAACTACATTAATAATCATAGCATTAATCAATATAGGTTTAGTTTGTCAGAACAGCTACATAATTAATCGTAGCAATAATCGATAGGTTTAGTTTGTCAGAACAGCTACATCAAAAATCGTAGCATTAATCGATATGTCTAGTTTGTAAGAACTGCTACATCAATAATCGTAGCAATAATCGATAGGTTTAGTTTGTCATAGCAGTTTATTTACAGCTACATCAATAATCGTAGCATTAATCGATAGGTTAAGTTTGTCAGAACAGCTACATTAATAATCGTAGCATTAATCGATAGGTTTAGTTTATCAGCACTGCTACATCAATAATCATGCATAAATCGATAGGTTAAATTTGTCATAGCAGTTTATTTACAGCTACATCAAAATCGTAGCAATAATCGATAGTTTAAGTTTTTCATAGCAGTTAATTTACAGCTACATCAATAATCGTAGCACTAATCGATAGTTTAAGTTTGTCATTTACAGCTACATCAATAATCGTAGCAACAATCCATAAGTTTACTTTGTCATAGCAGTTTCTTTAGAGCTTCATCAATAATCGTAGCAATAATCCATAGGTTAAGTTTGTCATAGCAGTTTATTTACAGCTACATCAATAATCGTAGCAATAATCCTTAGGTTTAGTTTTTCATAGCAGTTAATTTACAGCTACATCAATAATCGTAGCAATAATCGTAAGGTTTAGTTTTCCATAGCAGTTTATTTACAGCTACATCAATAATCGTAGCATTAATCGATAGGTTTACTTTGTCAGCACTGCTACATCAAAAATCGTAGCATTAATAGATAGGTTAAATTTGTCATAGCAGTTTATTTACAGCTACATCAATAATCGTAGCAATAATCGATAGGTTTAGTTTGTCATAGCAGTTTCTTTAGAGCTTCATCAATAATCGTAGCAATAATCCATAGGTTAAGTTTGTCATAGCAGTTTATTTACAGCTACATCAATAATCGTAGCGCTTAGTTTGTCAGAACAGTCTATTTACAACTAAATTAATAATCGAGCAATAATCGATAGGTTAAGTTTGTCAGTGCATTTTATTTACAGCTACATCAATAATCGTAGCAAGAGTTCACATAGGTTCAATTGAAAAAGAACATTTAAAGTTGATGATACAAGTTATAAAACAAAACAACACGAGATAAATTCAGTTCTATGTATTTCACATTACATGCTATCACAGTCCAATATACACAAAAAAACAGTCCTCCTCCTAAACCAGTGCCTGATAAAAAAACAATAACTTATACATAGCTTATAAATAACTTATAAATGCCTTGAAGTGAATGACGTCACACGGAATAAGAGCATGTGTTATTCTAATGTAATGCTTTGTGCAGAAACAGTAATAAACAATGTATAAATGTTAACATTACCATATATAGTGTGTGTGTCAACATGAATGTGTCAACATGCCTCCACTACACAACTTGACGATACTTAACAGATAAGCTAGCTATTGGTTTGTAGGTCATTTGGTGTCTACGAGAAGTAATAAAAATGTCTGTAACAGACAAACACATTTCTAAGTGCATCATGCTCCTGTTGTATGAAATAAGACACAAAGGTCATGAACTATTGACCCTTGTGACTTTATAACCCTAACAGGCTTCAATTTTTTTCCTGATTCTTGATTCTTAAACGTAATCAATTCATAAAACTAAATGATAAACTTTTAGCATGGAATGTCTGAAACAGCAATCCCAGTCACGTGAAAAATAGTGGAATGTCAAACACATCAAGGTCATTGCACAGACCTGTGTATTCATAGAACCTGGTTCATTAGATGATACATTTAGGTGGGATGTCAAATAGACCAAGGTCAAAAACCTTACTAAATCAACTATAAATGTTATTCATAACAATGTAAATAACTGTTAAATATAACAATGTAAATAACTGTTAAATATAACAATGTAAATAACTCTTACAAATAAAGTGTGAATCATGTACATAACTATTAAGTCGGTTCAGTGGGCTCAGCAATGAAGCAATATTAGAACAGAATTAGATCACAGTATCAAAACTGACTACATAGGAACATGACCCTAGTCCGGAATCGTGTGATGATCATACAAGCACAAATTCTAATCCCTACCACACAGAAATATACAGGAGACAATGGTACATTAATCCCTACCACACAGAAGACAATCTTATAAACATTAGTACGGCGGACATTACACCTACGTCACGATGTAAAGGATCGGGAATGTTGATACAGTCCAGGAATTATATATAATACAGAGACATTACATTCTCCAGATGTTAAAGACTCCCAGACAATGATCAGGTTTTGAAACTTTACAGTAAATATTGAAATATACCATAACAAGGGTGGTATTTACATCCTTGTCAGGGTGGTATTTACATCTTTGTCAGGGTGGTATTTACATCCTTGTCAGGTTGGTATTTACATCTTTGTCAGGGTGGTATTTACATCCTTGTCAGGTTGGTATTTACATCTTTGTCAGGGTGGTATTTACATCCGTGTCAGGAAATCAAGCGTATGGACTTGGTTATGATACAGTAGGCAATGGTATAAACTTAACACATGTTAACATTAGACTCGAGTCAGGAACTCAAGGTGTAGAGACTCATGTATACCTATCGAGTCCAGTACTTACAATTATATAAACCTACCATATGTTAACATAAGACTCATGTCAGGAAGTCAAGGTGTAGAGATATTAGAACTATACTGTAGACAATAATATAAACCTAACACAGCTTTCATGAGACCAGAGTCATAAGTCTAACTGTAGAGACTCGGGTAAATCTATCGAGTCCAGTAATTCTCATAATATAAACCTAATACATGGTAACATTAGACCCGAGTCAGGAAGTCGAGGTGTAGAGACTCGGGTAAATCTATAGAGTCCAGTAATTCTTATAATATAAACCTAATATATGTTAACATTAGACTCGAGTCAGAAAGTCGAGGTGTAGAGACTCGGGTATATCTATCGAGTCCAGCGTGACACTGGACGGGTTAAAGGGGAAGGTCACGGGGAAGGTGAACTTGGTGTCCATCAGAAGTGTATTGTCCTCCCCCTCCTCGCGCTTCACTGATTTTAACCGCTCCTGGATTTTACGAATAAAGCTGATTGGAACGCGCTCCTCGAACTCGTCCACTGGGGTGTAAAGGTTCAGGATCTTCACAATCTGTAACGACAAAAGACAAAGTCATCAGAACGGTCTACTTCACATATGTATATATATATATATATACATAAAGGTCTGAATTGAGCTGTTACTGGCACTTTATAAAACAGAAAATGAAAAGTGAAAATAACGGGGACTGGTACTGGAAATCATTAAGTTTAAACTATACCTGTGGGGTTGTGAGTTTGTACTATACCTATGGGGTTGTGAGATTTGTTCTAGTGTGGTTGTGAGTTTTGTACTTGTGGGGTTGTAAGTTTTGTACTATACCTGTGGGGTTGTGAGTTTTGTACTTGTGGGGTTGTAAGTTTTGTACTATACCTGTGGGGTTGTGAGTTTTGTACTTGTGGGGTTGTAAGTTTTGTACTATACCTGTGGGGTTGTGAGTTTTGAACACATCTCACAGATGCTGTCTACGTCGGCATCTGACTTGCGAGCCTGTAGGAGCTGCGACGCCTGGGTGATCGGCTCAAGTGTGGACTGAGCCCCAGACTCGTTCAGCTTGTTGTCTCTCAACCACTGCTCCAGGTGACTCAAGTTGTACCTGGTCAATTAGGAAGATTTTGTTATGAATAAATATTTCAATTGTTTGTAACACGCTTTTTGATAGGCTGAAAGGTGATCACAAAACAATACTGTGGTTTCATCAATATTCATGGATTTCGTTGTCAAGTTGATCCACATTATTTAATGTTCATTGATTCAGAAGTGCAGTTTCTACTAACATTTTGTCTTGAAAGGATCATTTGGCCACGAATTTACATTTCCTTGAAACTGTGATTTTCTTTAAATCCATGAAAATTGATACCCAAAAATATTTATGAAATCAAGTGCACAGTAGTATATATGATTACGTAGATGAGAAAATGTATGATACAACCTACTGTGTTTGAACTACAAAAGATCTAAATGCACCACCCTAACCAATTATACTATTCTTATCAAACCAAGAAAAATTCTCCCTTTTTTCTGACTGTTGTTGACTATATGAAGTCACTAGAAAGTTAAGGTCTTACAATCTTTATTAAAGGACTATATATGATAAGAGCCTAAAATGGCCCCCTAAAATGAACATCATCATTTTACTTTCATTCTTTGTTTTCTTAGTACAGATATGTATGTGATGTGCTTACATAATATTCATTTTGGTTCAAGTGCCCACAATTTAGAAATATGACATTGTAAAGACAACCTTTTCCCGCCATTTTTGCATTTTTAGCGTAAAACAGCTTGTTTTCAAGCAGTTTTTCCTTCCGAAAACATAGAGCGCATTCTTGAACAAATAAAATATTTTAATCAGAGATGTATCTAGCCAAGACTAATAAGTGACAAAAAAAATTTCCTTGTTCAAGCATGCGCTCTATTTTTCCCATTCGTAAATAGATAAGAAAAATGTCAATTTTTGGCTGATTTTGATTGAATTATAGAAATGGCGTCACTTCTGACGTCATATACTGCCAGTGAGTGCAAATAAATCAAATAAATAGATGAAAAATATATTTTATATCAACTCTTCTAAAAAAATTAGTTAACATTTTATTGTACCGAAACACTTTAAAAAATGGCGAATTATGGGGGCCAAATTTAACTCTTATCATATATAGTTCTTTAATGTGAAACAGCTATAAATGCTTGTGAAGTACATGTTTAAGGAATCTACAACAGGCACTGTTGCTTCACCTGTAGTGTTAACCTATACAAATCTTGTTGATTCACCTCGTCTACACACCTGTAGAATACCTGTATTTTACACCTGCACTCACCTGATCTGCATGCCTTTGGACCAGTTACACATATCTTTTCTCAGAAGAAGATTGTTCAGGGCATTGGACCCAATATAGTAGTATAACTGAAAAACATGATGACGACTATAACTAAATGTACCTCCACACACAGAAGAGTTCAGTCTCAGTTTCGTGTAAGTAATGTCGAATAGATTTCAGAGTTTGATGTGTGTAACCATGGTTACCTGTCTAAAGACCTGCTTCACCAGTTCCGGGTCCACTGCATGCTGGGATAGAATCTGGACGTACTTGTTCAGCTGAAGAAAAGACAACACATGCAGTATTGTGAACTGTAGGTAAAACTTCTGGAAATTATTGAATTCACTTTAGTATACACTATATTCACTCCAATATACTGATGTTATACCTAAAGCAAAGACAACACAGTATCGTACACGAAGCATTAATGAATTCACGCCAATGTATAATAGATGTAAGAAGTTAAATAAAGTAAAGCTTCTACCAGTCTGTGAATTCACTCTACAGTAAAACAGGCTTATAACGAAGAGCCAGGGACGGACTATTTTGCTTCGTTACAAGCATAATTCATTATATCCGTCAAGTTAACAACATGAAATAAAGTCACGGGGAATGAAAATCACTTCACTTTAAGTGTCAACTCATCATAAGGGAGTTAACTATAGTCAAACGAAATGAAAATCACTTTACTGTAAGTGTCAATTCATTATAAGCGTATTCGCTTTAACCTTGTTTTACTGTATATAAATGTACTGATTTTCAATAATGTCATTGAAAATTTTGATTAAAATTATAAATTCATGTTACCATTAATGAATAATTAATGTAACTATGACATTGATTTCATAAAGATATAAAAACATTTACCGTGACATAGTCAATAAATTCAAGAAAACTTTAGTTTTCACATGCACGTCCAGAATTAAACCAAAAAATTTCAGAGGACTTAAAAAATGAACTTGGTAATCCCCTATCAGATTTTATGAGTCCAGAAATAAAGTAGTGCTATAGAGTGGACATAATTAATGAATTCAATGAATGTGTATATTTTATGAATAATTAGAGAAATTATTAAGTAGACTCAGCAAATTTTAACAACCTGCAGCTTTAACGAGTCAAAAATCATAAGAAACATTTCTAGTTGACTCAAAAAACTCAACAAACTCACGGCTTTGACGAGTGAGTCCAGTGAGAACTCACGTCCCTCCTCCTCATGAGCCGAGCTACTGCTCCGCCCTCTCATCCCCGCCGGTTTACTCGCTGTCAGACCAGCAATCGCCTCGTGTTCCAGTAGAGCCGACACTACAATACAGAGGTCAATGGATCAGAAACAGTTATAGAATTTATATAAGTTAATCCTTCAGGTTTTAAAGAAAGGTGACACCGCAATAGAAATGTGAATATTGATAGAATTAGCCTCAATCCTCGGACAATTAGTTCCTCAGACAGAGACAGACAGACAGACACAGATAAAACAGACAGACACATAGACAGCAAACAGATATGGACAGACACATAGACAGACAGACAGACACATAGACAGACAGACACATAGACAGACATACAGACAGACAGACAGACACAGCCAGACAGACAGACTTACCGACCATGGGCTGTATGACCTCCTCCATGTATTTGATCATGGTCTGATAGATCCACACAGACAGACACATAGACAGACAGACAGATAGATAGACAGACAGACAGACAGACTTACCGACCATGGGCTGTATGACTTCCTCCATGTATTTGATCATGGTCTGGTAGATCCACACGGCCAGGTCACTGAACACCTGTCTGTACTCAGACAGGTCAAAGTTCCTCAGACAGTGCTCGTTCTGTCGGGGCGTGTTCTCAGATTGAAACGCCTACAAAACACATTGGTTATATTGTACTCAATCTCTCTCTCTCTCTCTCTCTCTCTCTCCTTCATTCATTCATTCATTCATTGGCAGTAAGTCTCACCTTTTCGCCACTGTACTGTTTCAGAGTATGAAGAAGACGACAGGTGTTGGCCAGCCACATAATGACTCGATCCAATTCTTTACTGTGCTTCTGTTAAGAGAGATTGAACAAAACATTTCAATGACAATGATGATGTTTTTAAGTGCACTATAAAATACAACTATCCAAACACAACACACTCCTTGTTCAGCTTTGCAATGACAGTTTGATTACCTTCACCCAAATCTGTGATTGACTCACATAATCTACTCTGTTTCACATTATTACATGATGAATAATGAATGTCTTTTAGCACATCTTCTTTTCAAAAAAATTACTAATCATATAATTATATTTTTGATAACGGAGTTTATCAAGGTTATCAAAAATGATGATATTGTTGACTAAAGTCTTGTGGATCACAAAAAAATTAAAGGCCAGTGAAGATACCATGTTTTTAAAGAGAATTTACAGTAACAATTCAGCTATGCAATGTAACACTATCTAATTACCTTGACACAAATCTGTGATTATAACATAACCTTCACATACTTTCTGATAACCTTGACCCACTTTCTGATAACCTTGACCCACTTTCTGATAACCTTGATCTACTTTCTTATTACCTTGACCTACTTTCTGATTAACTTGATCTTCTTTCTGATTACCTTGACCTACTCTCTGATTACCTTGACACACTTTTTGATGCCATTGATTGTATTGGTCAGCAGTGTTCGGACTTTTTCGTCGTCGTTGATGTAGTCCGTGTGTCGTACACACATGAACAGGAGATATGACGGAAGTCCCGGCAACAAACCCTGTGCTAATTTTGGCTTTAGGTCTACAAATAAAAATGTTGAGAAGAACATTGATCGTATAATTATGTGATAATACATTAGTAAGAAATCTTTCATGATTTGTGATGGTGTATGAATTTTATCCAATAAGATGTACGTTTTCTATTCATGATTCTTAAAGAAGGGATGATTTGTATGAATATCATACACAACTGCTATCATGGGAGATCCTTTATTGACACATAACTTATTTTGTTTTAAATGTTATATGAATTCAAATCCTTGTTGACAATATTCATTTGGTACTCACAAACTCACTGTCATTTATATGTAGTGTTTAATATATCATTTGTTATTGTAACATGAAAACTATTTCTTTCTTTCTCTCTCTCTCTCTCCATCTCTCTGCATTCTGGCATTGAAAAGAATATTTTTGATTTTATTTTTTATTTTTTTATTTTCCACTCACCCATGATCAGAAACTTGATGAGTTTTCCACTCACTCATGATCAAACATTTGACGAGTTTTCCACTCACCCATGATCAAACACTTGATGAATTTTCCACTCACCCATGATCAAACACTTGATGAATTTTCCACTCACCCATGATCAAACACTTGATGAATTTTCCACTCACCGATGATTAAAAACTTGATGAGTCTTACACTCACCCATGATCAAACACTTGATGAGTTTTCCACTCACCCATGATCAAATACATGATGAGTCCACTCACCCAAGATCAGACACTTTATGAGTTGAGCCTCATCCTCCTTCTTGTATTCTAGCATTCCCATGTACGTCCGGTCGAGGTGTTTCACGGTGGCGACTCCATCGTCCGACTTCTTCTGTTTGTCGTCTCTCTCTAACTCAGCCTCAATCTCAGCTACTGTAACCATGGTAACAAACAGTCAGTCAGAAATCCAGTCTTAATTTCATAAATTTGACTTTTTTCCTTTTGTTGAGATAAATTTTAAATAAAATGTTGTATTTTTGGTCAGTGTTAGCAATTCATGAACATAGTAGGATAAAATGTCATGAATTTTCTATAAATTGAAAAATAATTTATTCATTTTCATTGCTGAGTAAAAGTTAAAAAGAAACCTTTTGGCCTGAAGAAAGGGGCATTATTTATTTGATATTGACTTGCACAGAAAACCTATTTCAAAGGCCAATTTTAACTGAAATAAAAATAGACCAGCAAGGAACTTTATCTACAAACAACTGTATCTTCAAAGCATCTTGATTCAATACGACTCTTCCATCCGTCTCTAGCTGACAATAACAGTTCAAGGTCAAAGAGGGCTCTAGTTCAAAGGTCATAACTAAGTCATTGATTGTCAGCGATGACCTCAAAACTAAAGGTCAAGAACAGCAGCAGCACTCACCGTCTCCATCCTTCAGTTTCTTGGCATACACCTTCAACATTTTCTTCAGCTTGCGGATTTGGTCCGATTGTTTATCGGCCTTTTCCCTCAAGTCCTGAAAAAATAAAATCATTAAAGAAAAACTAATTTTACAATATTTTGACCACTGAGCTTGTAGAGTGTTTCTGTGACAGACCCTTGTTATGGAGAATAATGTACATGTATTAAGCAGGACTGGTGTAACATGTTACAATTGTCTGTAGGCTTTCTAAATAAACTTCACTAATTACAATTAAATGATTGGTATATAATGAATTAAAAAAAAATTGAAAAAAAAATTTAATAAAAGCAGTCAATATTCAGTTTTGGAAATGAAGGTTTAATTTCATAATAAAAAATTATCATAGCCCATTTGCATCAATATTAACATTAAGGCACTCTAAGTTCTATTGTGCTCACCAAATTCTCGGACGTCAGGCGGGTTATCTCGTGTTGAATTGGGACCTTTATCTATTGTACTCACCAGATTCTCGGACGTCAGGCGAGTTATCATGTGTTGCATCGTGACCTTTATCTATTGAACTCACCAGATTCTGGGACGTCAGGCGAGTGATCTCGTGTTGAATTGGGACCTTTATCTATTGTACTCACCAGATTCTCGGACGTCAGGCGAGTTATCTCGTGTTGCATCGTGACCTTTATCTATTGTACTCACCAGATTCTCGGACGTCAGGCGAGTGATCTCGTGTTGCATCGTGACCTTTATCTATTGAACTCACCAGATTCTGGGACGTCAGGCGAGTTATCTCGTGATGCATCATGACCATTATCTATTGTACTCACCAGATTCTCGGACGTCAATCGAGTTATCTCGTGCTGCATTGTGGCCTCGATCTTCGCCTCAGGTCCAAGCTGTAGATTCTACAAGTGGTAAAGGGAGGCGTCATTATTATCAAACTGAGGGGAGCACTACTAAGTCTTATATTGTCTTATGTCAAAATGAATATACTGGTAATCAGTGCTCTTGTAGAATGTAAATTCCATTGAAATTGTCAAATATTTGTTTTATGTAGTAATGTATGAACAATTTCATTTTTGTCTTCAAACTATAATCCAGTAAATTTTGCTGACTGTTATTTTTAGAGTAGTAATCATGCATATAAATAATAAATCAATGCACATGGCTATAACCGTATAAATTCAAAAGCTGGGAATTTTGACTTTTTGCACAATTCGTATAATTCAAAGGCAGCTTAACTTTAACAGTAATTGTTCAATTCCAATCTATGAACATCAAATTTTTAACAACTTACAGACTTTTTTTTCGTAATATGCATCAAAAATCCAATCAACTTATACTATAATAATCAAATTCAAAACTGGAAGTCGGGTACACCCCAAACAAAAAATCAAACATAAAAAAGGGAGCATAATTATTTAAACCAAAATCAATCAGGATGTAGGGAACATGTCCAAACTAAACATCAAACAGAATATAAGGGGTCATCTCCAAACCAGATAGTGCAGAGTGGTTAATATGACAAACACTAGTAAAGAGACTTCTCCAACTCTTACATCCATTTTCAATTTGTTAATACATATACTGTGGATTCATTAATTTTCATGGGTATCAATTTTCGTGGATTTTCGTAAAACCACAGTTTCAAGGATACGTAATTTCATGGCCAATGATTCCATCAATACAAAATGTTGGTTGAAATTGAACTTCAATGAACATTTAATTTCGTGGATCAACTTAACAACGAAATCCACGAAAATTGGTATTCAACGAATATTGATGACACCACAGTACAGTGTGGTGTCAGATCATAACAATAAATTTCCTATCTTTTTTCTCAACAATAGCAATGTGAAGCTGTCATCTAAAAGAGTACCATATTATTAATTGTGAAGGCGTAAACGTCAGGGGAGTCTCCGATTAACAGATTAAATAAACTGAATATTGAAGATCCGGGTCTCTGAGAAGCTTAACAAAGTACTCTACAAGACAAGCAGAAGTTAATATCTCTGGTAACACTCTTAAAGTTAGTTAATCTGTCGTAATCTTCCATAACCCTCTCCCCTCCTCTCTCTCTCTCTCTCTCTCTCTCTCTCTCTCTCTCTCTCTCTCTCTCTCTCTCTTTTTCTCTATCCAAAATGTGTTATATAGTCTCCAATTCCCCAATCCCCTCTCTCAATCCTTGTCCATGTTCATCTGTCTGTCCTTTTGTTATCTGTTACCCCTTCCCTTTATCAAACTTTCTGTATATCAATTTTTTTGTATTACCACTTTTGTATGGTATTTTTCTTTGCCTTAAACTTGTATTTCATTGATTCACTTGTCATTATTTGTCTCTCTCTCTTTTTTATCCACTTTTCTGTGTTTGTCTCTCCTGCATCCTCCTTTTCTGCCTCTGATTTTATCTTTTTACTCTCTTAATCCATGACTTTATACGTCCCTTTTCTGTTTCTCATTTCTTTCAATATGTCTGTCTGTCTGTCTGTCTGTCTCTCTCTTTCTCTCTCTCTCTCATGTTTACGACATATGCAACTAGCGGAGACCCCTTCCAATTCTACACAGTGAGCCTGCAATTACTGTGAATTTCCTTCAGCTAATAACATTTTGTAGTCTTGATTATATACATTTAGTGACATATTGTAAGTTATGATTATGTAAGTATGCAGCAAAAATATATATGCATTTGTATATGATACATGCTGAACAAAAACATATATATCAAATCAAAGGGCACATTTCAATGGGTCAATGTTGAGATATTTGCACAGTAAAGGTCAAGATATAACCCTAACCTTAACCCTGATATTTTAGAGTTTGAAGTTTAAGATCATAGTCTTTAAACAACATGGCAGCCCTGGTTTGAGCATGTATACCCATTTCATACCATACTGACAGAATGAATCATTTTTTTAAGTTCATACTTTTTAACGATTTGATTAATTTACTTCTGGTTAGCTTTTAACCATTCAGCTTATAAAATGAAAACAAAAGGAGATAAAAAAAATGTGGCAAACCTAATCATTTGAACCATTCACATTTACAGACTTTAAAATGTTCAGAATTCCATTGAAAGAAAGTCAGCTGGGTTTTTTTGTCACTTAAAATTATATCAAAAATATCAAATAAAGCTATTTATGATTATTCAATGTCTGTTACTAAATCTTGCTCTTAAGAATGTTTAAATGAATATTTTATCTCTGTCTGAGATAATATTTGAAACTTTCAATAAAACAAAAATAGACTTTTCTTTAATTCAAAGAAAATAATTGAAACTTTAAATTTAAAAAATATTCTTCAAAATGTTCTTCAATATAAAGAGGACTGTTTCTATGATTAGAGACTCATTAATGGCTACCCTTCCCTCAAAGTCAGTAGGCATACAAAACACAATGCAGTCAGTAAAAAACAGTGCTATATATAGTAACACTGAGCTATAAATAGTAACTAGTGTTATAAATAGTAACACTGAGCTATAAATAGTAACTCTGTGCTATAAATAGTAACACTGCGCTATAAAGAGAAACTCTGTGCTATAAATAGTAACACTACTGCTGTACATACTCTGGTGATGCTGTTGTACTGTCAAATGAAAAAAAAGAAGAAAGTGAACCAAACAAACCGGTGACAGAGAGAGTCTAATTAATCAAAATAACTTAAAACTATTCTACAAACAGAAACATAGGACTCCCTTGGAGAAATCAAATTAACTTAAAATTATTCTGTAAAGAGAAACATAGGATTCTCATCATCCAAACCCAGTGGTAATATTATCAGAGTTATGTGTCTCCATCCTGTGGGTTTTTTTCCCCCTCATCATAGTAATATCTTATTTGTTCATATTTTAACAGATGAATTAAGAGACAACACTAAAAGCCTGTGAGTCTACCATATAATATACAAACATTTATATCGTAAGTGGTTGGAGTGAAGTTTGGGCTATTCAGTAAAGTGTGTATCATGTTTCATCTAACATGGTTGATTGCTTTCTTCACTGGCGAATAACATAAAACAAAGACCTCCTATCTCTGTGCATAGTTCTGATAGAAATTCAGTGTATTGTGTATCATGTTTAAACTTAACATTTACTTTACTGTGTATTGCATATCATCTTACCATTCAATGTACCATGTATCGCATATCATCTTACCATTCAATGTACCATGTATCGCATATCATCTTACCATTCAATGTACCATGTATCGCATATCATCTTACCATTCAATGTACCATGTATCGCATATCATCTTACCATTCAGTGTATCGTGTATCATCTTACCATTCAATGTACCATGTATCGCATATCATCTTACCATTCAATGTACCATGTATCGCATATCATTTACCATTCAGTGTATCGCGTATCATCTTACCTGGTTGATAACTTTTTGGGCGGCCTCGTTCTCATGTTTCAGGTCTCGGATCTCCCTCTTCAGTTTGTCCTCTTTCTTTTTGGCATCCTTCTCCGTCTTTTGGAGCTGGTTTTCAAGTAATCTACAAAAAACAATTCAGAAGTCTGTAAATATTACCCTAATAGCAAACCAAAAGTACCTGCCAACATCGTCCATTAAAACAACAATTTTACATTTGAAATATAATTATTAGTCTTTTAATATTGCCCTTAAAACAAACCATGACTGTCAATACTGTTCTAAAAGAAAGCGTCATTCTTTGACCAATTTGTTGGTCGACATGTACTGTGAATTCCTAATTAAACATGAGGAATTAATATCCGCGTTAAATCGCAAGAAGCATCTATTGCGGATTTTAAAATCTCGTCATTATTTTCTGAGAGTTGAAAAATATAAGAAAAAAGGAGAAAAAATCCACACTCACGATTTTATATTCTCACGAATTTATACAAACCAGCGGGATCGCGGAATTAAGTACTCACGAAATGTTAGGTATTTACAGTATATCAGTTTTGTTCTGCCTGATGTACTTACTCTGTAATCTTCTGGCTACCTGATACATCATTCTTTAGGGTTTTTTTCTAGATATTTATTGCTTTTGTTCTTTCTTACCTTTCAACCATTCACTTATTCTTACATTTAATCACACCTACTTTCTCATCATCCTAACGACCTATTTTAATTCTTTCTCCTTTCAACCATTCACTTATTCTTACATTTAATCACACCTACTTTCTCATCATCCTAACGACCTCTTTTAATTCTTTCTCCTTTCAACCATTCACTTATTCTTACATTTAATCACACCTACTTTCTCATCATCCTAACGACCTCTTTTAATTCTTTCTCCTTTCAACCATTCACTTATTCTTACATTTGATCACACCTACTTTCTCATCATCCTAACGACCTCTTTTAATTCTTTCTCCTTTCAACCATTCACTTATTCTTACATTTAATCACACCTACTTTCTCATCATCCTAACGACCTCTTTTAATTCTTTCTCCTTTCAACCATTCACTTATTCTTACATTTAATCACACCTACTTTCTCATCATCCTAACGACCTCTTTTAATTCTTTCTCCTTTCAACCATTCACTTATTCTTACATTTAATCACACCTACTTTCTCATCATCCTAACGACCTACTTTTAATTCTTTCTCATAATTTCTTTCTGTCCTGTACTAGGTACATACATCTCTCTCTCTCTCTCTCTCTCTCTCTCTCTCCCTCTCTCTCTCTCTCTCCTCTCTCTCTCTCTCTCTCTCTCTCTCTCTCTCTCTCTCTCTCTCTCTCTCTCTTTTAGTTATCTATAGAAAAGCCTTGTGGATTCATCCACCTGGTAAAGAGTCTTCACTTACTCCTCACAAATCTCACACATCAACACATAAGGTGGATCATCTGGACACATGGTGGATTTATCCGCGGTGACAATCCGCTCGATCCGCAGACCCTTCAGACACTCCTCACAGGTACACATAAAGTTTCCCTCCCACTGCACATCGTCCGATGCTTGGATAATTGTGTTGGCCTCCACAGTTTTATCCAACTTCTCCGTTTCATCCGCAAACACATCCACAAAATCTTCACATCCGGGAACATTCTCATCCACAAAAGGGTCAACATCCATGAATTCCATTTGGTGGTCGATATCATTTGGAATAGATCCCATAGCTGTAGGGGTCTCTTTGTCATTGTAAATAAATCCATGGGATTCTGATCCATGACCAATGCAAAGTTCATCACTATTTTTCAAACCTTGGTAATCACAAGAACCAGGATGTTGGATATAGTCTACAGAGCCATTACTGTGTGTTACATAAGAGTTATTCACTGTTAGGTGACCCATTCCAGAGCCTTGTATCATACCAGAACCTGTTTCATTTGAACATGAACCAGTATGTGGGTTTGAACAACTCGAGTCCAGTGAACAGGCCTCAGACATGTTCAGTTCTAATTCTTTGTGACATTTCTCACAGAAAACTTCATCAAACATCAAAACTGTTGCTCTGTTCCCACACTGTGAACAAATGTCTGAACTAGTTAGAGGTTCATCATGTGAACACTTCATTGGTTCACCGTTTTTCTCCTTTTCTGTAGAGTTTTGTTGTTCACATGCTGAACATTTGTGGTCTGAACCTCCGACATCTACTATAACATTTGGTTCTGAACCAGTGTCTATATTTGAAATTACATCTCTATCTACTTTTTCTGTACAAATTTTACAAGAACAAAGACTGTCTGTGTGATTATTATTATTTTTGAACACATCGTTTGGTTTTGAACATGAACCGAATGATTTTGAACCTGAACAATCTGGTATTGAGCTTGAATAAGACTCATTTCTACTATTTACGGCAGACATTTGGCATTCCCTTAAATCACTGGAGTCTTTTTCCAAACAACCAACATCACTGGAGGTGAGAGACTCGCTACATTCCTCCTGACATATACTTCTATGGACATCTGTCCCCCGAGATTCTTGATCAACCATTTCCCTCTGGACACTGATCTTGAGTCTATCTCTTTTATTGTCAGCTTTTAACTTGTTCCCAAAATGGAAGCTTTGATCGCTGTCCGACTGAACTCTCTGATCATTGTCCGACTGAACTCTCTGATCATTGTCCGACTGAACTCTCTGATCATTGTCCGACTGAACTCTCTGATCATTGCCCGACTGAACTCTCTGATCATTGCCCGACTGAACTCTCTGATCATTGTCCAACTGAAATCTCTGATCATTGTCTGACTGAAATCTCTGATCGCTGTCCGACTGAAATCTCTGATCACTGTCCGAGTGAACTCTCTGATCATTGTCCGACTGAAATCTCTGATCATTGTCCGACGGAAACTGAACTAAATATTCCCCTCCTTCTGTCCTTTCTCTCTCTGTGAAACTGCTTCCTTTTTCTTCCCCGATATTCAGGACAAAAATATCCACATCTCCGCCTGCCTGTCCCCCACCTTCTCTATTGGACTCCACTGCTTCCCCACCGCCTACCACAGATTGACCCCGGGTCTCTCCCTCTGGCAATCTACCACCGCTTCCCTCTTTGGTCCCTTTGGCTCCCATTTCTTTATCAATTTTAGACATAAGTTCAAAATGTTTTGGAAAGAGAGAAAATTCTGGATATGCTTCAATAATGGTACTCTCTGAACAGCAAGGGGAATAACTCCTCTCCATATTCATGAATCACCAAAGATTGATCCAGCGCAAATAATCTGTAAAATACAACGACACAAAGTCAGTTTTGTAAATATTCCAAAATTATTTTTTTTCTCATGCAACAGGTAATACTATTTGTTCAACCATTTAATAGGTAAATTGTTTTGTGACTGTGGTTTAAGTATATGTTTTTTTTTATTGCAGATCAGTCACAAATTCTGACATGATAATGAATTTATGAATTTACGGCTATAATGAATATGTTTTTAACACCAGAAATGATCTATAAAATACAACAAAAAGTCAGTATTATAAATAAGAAATGCAGCTGATTTACTTAATCTGGTTTAGTATGAACACAGACATCAATATAAAAATCAATAATATTGTTGTAGAAATGTTTAACTTATATTAATTGAAATATTAATCAGAATGAGGATTCCAAAGAATTTTTTTGTTCTCATGCAACAGGTATTTTGTATTTGTTCAACCATTTAATAGGTAAATTGTTTTGTGACTGTGGTTTAAGTATATGGTTTTTTATTATTATTGTATATCAGTTACAAATTCTGACAAAATGAATTTCTGAATTTACAGCTATAGTGAATATGTTTTTAACTACAGGTGAAGTAAAGATATATCTAAAAAAAAAAAATGCATTAAATCAAAGTTCCAAGGTTTGATTTTTAATTGACTTTATTTTGTTAAGTTCTATCTAATCATGCTAATTTCAACTTAAATCCTCCGATGAACAATCCAGTTTTTTAGTTTTCAACGTAAGTTTAGTATTTTAAAATACATCATTAAACATACCCTGAAGTCATGAAGATGAAATCAATGCTTATATCTAATAAATTCATATTGATGTCTATTTTTGTATGAAATATATGTATATCGTTGGTACAAAACCATTATATACGCTCTCAGTCAGGGAAATGAAACAAACATGGAACAGCCATATTAACGTCTTAATATTTAATTCGCTTCCACAACTAAAAATATAGTGCCAGAAATTTTGTAGAGAAAAATCTTTTTTATTAAATAGTAGATATAATTTAACGATTATTTTCAAAAGTACATAATTATCAAATTGGTTATCTAAGGTACTATGTTACATTTAATCTTACAAAAATAAATATACTCAAAACACGTGGTGACGTACATATTTGTGCTCATGGCGCATAAACTAGCAAAGTGTATTCATAGGAAATTGAACGTTACAGATTTCCAACGCAAACATAAGATGAAATGTACACTGAACGTAATTATAATATATAAAAGTGAATCAATTTAGATTTCAATTATCAATTAAAAATGTCATTATTCATAGTTATGATCATTTTGTCCCCCATAAATAGAACAATGGATGGACAGACAAATACAGTAAAACACGGTTATAGCGAACACACTTATAATGAATTGACGCTTACAGCGAAGTGAATTTCAATCCCCAAGACTCAATTTCATGTTGTAAACTTGAGGGATATAACAAACTATGCTTATAACAAAGTAAAATTGCCTGTCCCTGGGACTTCGTTATAAGCATGTTTTACTGTATAGATCACAGGTAGATAAATAGAGATGGAAATGATAGACAGATGGATGAACAGACAAACATCATTGATTGGTAGATTGGAGGTACAGACACATCTTGACATTGACAATTCTACAACAGTAACTGCCAAAATTTAAGGAATGCAGTGGACAGCAGAGTGATTTCCCATGACACCTCATGTCATGTCATCAAAGATTATAAGAATTTAAGCAATGGATATCAAACTTGCATTGGATGAAAAAAAAAAATTGTAAAGTAAAGTTTGGTAATTATCTACTGAAATAATAGCATATATTCATGCTTACATCTAGAAGGTCTGGTGGAAATTGTGGGTGGGCTGGGGGGTGGGGGGGGGGGGGTGGGGGAGTGGGCTGGGGGTGGGGTGGGCGAGTAGGATCCCTGTGGGTGGGGTGGGGGAGGGGGGAGTAGGATCCCTCAACATAAAATTTCACAGTTATCAAATCCATATAGTAAAGTAACCATAAATAGATATCCTTCTTCCAAAAGAAGCAAAATTAGCTGCATGATGTATAAGCAAAGTTCTAAGATCATATTATTTTCCAATATTTTTAAAAGTCATTTAAACGCCTAAAGCTTCCTTCCTCCTTAATTCCAATGTGACTTACGATGATGTCACATTGACTTAACATCAGTATACAAGCAGAAAACAGGCGCAAACTTTCTCACGTGAGTTTTCTCTTATCTTTGCCTCTCCCCCTTCCCCCCCTCCATAACCCCTTGGCATCACCCCCCCCCACCCCCCACCCACCCAACTGTCCACCACATACCTATGGACAGTTTCTAGTAATGATGACATTGCCTGTATTTCTCTTGACCCTTAACCCCTACATTTCCCTAAACCTTACACATATAGTACCGACCGGGTATACACAGTACCTAACAGTCCCGGGGCGGCCATATAGTACCGACCAGACACAATCTCACACCAGATCTCGAGCAGTCCCCATTGTACAGAATATAATATATATCTATACCTCTGTATATCCCATGTCTCCATGTCACTTCCTCTTAAACCCTGTATTGTACATTACATTTATTGTACACACTATTCATAGTTCCACATATTCACATAGTCACTGAATGTACTATGTTAGAGATCACAATATCACAGACACTGTATTATTTACATCTCAATTGCAAATTGAGACACTGCACTGTGTACTTCACACTGACACAGTCACAATTTAAAAACCCTGTTTCCGGTCTATACCACATTAACCCCAAAGTCCAGTTTTACAAAGTCACTCGATGTTCATTTCTTAAACTTAAAATTCCTCGTTTTCTCCTCAATTCTTTTGTACCTGTGCACAGGTAATATGCCTGATTGAATTCCATGGGGACCGATTCAAAACTGGCTTTCTTTTGTCACATCCTCGGTGACTTGGGGGCTTTTGTCTGTTCTAATACACATCTAGAGATATCTGTACATCAGGGAATGAAACTCTCTATGTCCGATTATATAATATCACCCGCAAATTGAGCTTTAAATGGAGATAGTTTTCTGGCCTCATAGTTTATCACTGTAGATCTTTAAATCACTACTGCAAAACTTTTGACACATTTAAATACTTTTTTTCATACGTTGACAATGGAGTCTTTGAAATCTGTTCATTTTTGTTGTTGTATAGCGGAGAATAGCTTCCCCAATGGCTTAATTCTCTGTCAGCTTCTGCCTGAGATTAGCTGTTTACAATAATATACGGATCGTAATAATCCAATTATAATTATGGAGAATAGCCTCCCCCTTAACTCTCTGTTGACTTCACTGTTTACAATAATATATAAATATGGAGAATACGTAGCCCCCCCCCCTTAACTCTCTGACGACTTCACTGTTTACAATAATATACAGATTGTAATAATCCAATCCATAACCTGTTCAATTCACTCCAATCACCTGACCCCCCCCCCTTCCCACCCTCTCTTTTATCTTGTATTTGGTCAGATAGAACAATTATAATAGAAACAAAGCATTGTATGGAACTTGATGGACTTACAGAACTCATGTAGCTCTCAAATTGTCATAAAGTACATTTATTTATTGTATGCATTTGTATTTACTATTAATAATATATTACTACATAATATGCATACATATCCAAATAGCATTTCCATTACTTCATAATCTGAGCATGGGGTCATCTATAAATTTCATCAAAATTAAATGTTATTGAAATTTATAATATAATACACATCTATGCATTACAATATATTCAATTTTATTTTATATATCCTGGGCAAGTTTTAATATCATAATATTTGTACTGTACAAAACAACTCTTGCTAAAATCCTATATATACATGTAATACATTTAATATAACTATATTTTTATTCAATATGGAATGGAAAACAGACAAAGCCTCTATATGTATCCTCCCCTTGATAAACCGATACAACATCTGTTGGTAATAATTTGACTCTGAATTGAATAAATTGTTTATTCATAGCGCTCATGTAACAAATGACTGTGTTTCCAATAAACAAGTTGGATTCCTTGAAAATATTGATTGAAAAGACTGACCCAGACAAAACAAGGCCCTCTACATGTGTATACCAGGCGACACACGGAGGGTCTTATAGCAATAAACAAATCTACTTTGTCTTAATTAAGCAGATTTAATTCATTGTTAATGAACGAATGAGAGGAGAGTGACTCAGGAAGTCTTAAAAAGAGTTAACATCATGTCAACACACACAAAACGAAATCCTACAGCTCCAAGGGGAGACAGGTGAATCACAGGTGAACATCACAGGTAGACAATTAAGGTGGCTGGATGGTCAGGGGCCATTTTTAAACTAAACCAATCTCCCTCATATAGAAGAGCTTGGTAAAAAAATAGATTAGTAGACCTTATTTTTTTTTGCATATTAAAATATAAGGATTTTTTTTTTTACTAATTGATATTTTATGGCCAAAAATCTCATAAAACTTAGAGCCAGATCACATGGGTACCAGTGCATGGCTGGACCATTATCTGCCTAAACTACATTTCAGGATTTTCTGTACTAATAAATGATATTTTATGCCCAAAAATCTCATTAAATTTTAATAACATTCGATAACATGTTGACCATCAGCTGACTAAACTACACTTCAGGTCGACAATGACAAGAAGGGAGACAACTCACTGTTTTATGGCAAAATATAAGTCTCTGAAGGTACCACAAATAAATTGGTGGCATCACAATAAAAATCCAGACAACAATCCAATATAGGTCACCGAGTGGTAAAATATTAGTGTTAACTAAGGTACCACCAAAAAAATGGAGGCATCCAAATAAAAATCTGCACACAGGTAAAAATCCAGGTATCCTGATGGGTGTTATAATCCAATGTAGGTCACTGAGTGGTACTAATTACAGGTGTGCACAGTTTACAGGTATCCATCCACATCGTTTGGCACACGAACCTGCTTGAAAGCTGTGAGCGATGTTTTGTTAACATCGATAATAGAAATGTAGCAGAATAGTCTACACAGATCAGTTAAACAATAGGAAACGCTGGCTCATGTAAACATTATGTAAACATTGTGGAAGGATCTTGTGTTTTATTGTTTACACAAAACAAGGTAACTTTGCTCAATAACACCTGTCATCAGGTGTGAAATTCCACCTGTAGATACATTACACTATAGCAATTAAACCTCATTATCGCTATTTGTTAATGTCATTATAATTAGTTGTAATTCACTGTTCATTAATTCACTAATTGCTTTAAATGCCCATGGCTTAAGAGTCAGCCACCATGACTCTGTCCAATGTTTAGCCTTATATATAAGCTTTAGTGGACTGAACATGTACTGGGTGTTTCCTGTTTAACTCTGAGTCAATCATGTACAATCCTCATCTTTATCTCTCACACAGTCTGTTTTGGTATAATAGTTTGTACACCAATTTGAGAAGGTATTAATTATCATGACCATTTTTGTCCTATTTCTTTATTAATCAGTCATACTTACAGAATTTTAAAATATTACCTTATTTTTATGGGGGAGAAGGGGTGGGGGAGAGGGAGCGGGAAGGGGGTGATGGAGAGGGGGAGGCCGGGATGTTAATGACTTGATGATTGATGACCACATGATCATAAAGCTAAGAACAGTCTCCTGAATAACAAGCCACAGATATCAACCACTAACAGTTATATCAACATCAAGAGGGGAATCTCCCTAATAAATATTGAAGCTAAAATTAAGATCATGTAATCTATGAATAGCTACAGATATCAACCACTAACAGTTATATCAACATCATGTGGAAAATGACTGGAAGATTGCAAAAAACCTTTGAAGTTTTTACCTACAGCAAATACCTAAAGCTATGGCGCTTATACACAGGTAATTAACAGAGCTATATAATACAGGTATGTAACATTAAAGGTACACAGCACAGGTACACAAAGGAGCTGAATGTTTGTCCAGTGTTACACCTGATGATTTGATACAGGTGAGATTTTTACCTGTGTACCCAGTTTTATAAAGTCTCTCCACCAACTAAGGTTTATCTACAGACAGGGGTGGTCTCAAAACCTCTAATTATTACTTTTACAGGTGAAAATTAATGAAGATTTCTGTATTAGAGGTGGGTACATGATATCTGTCCATACTGTGTGATCACACATAGATCTATTTATACAGAGGGGTTGGTTGGGGGTTAACTCTCATTATTGTTACATCTTATAGCTACAGGGTGGTGATAATATTATGACAATCTCTGTATCAATAATGTGTATATGATAGTGCACACACCCACAGTTCTAATTACATGTACATTGTATACACACAAAATGGGGGGGGGGTTACAATGTGGAGGTAATATATATGATAAGCAATAAAATTGTGAGTAAAACACTACTATATAGCGGGTACTGACCTTAAACACTGCTGGTCAGGAACCTCCTTCTCCACAACATCAGTGTGAGGTCAAGGTTAGGTCACAGTGAGATCAATCTGCTTCATATATGTTTCAAATTGGATCAGACACACAACCATCACAGGATATCCGAGTATTCTTTTATCCAAAGCAGTTATTTCAGTATAACTTCAGCATGTTGAACACTGATATCTTGAATAGTCAAAGAAAACCAGGGGTCCCGGCCACTGTGCCTATAGAAAGTTAGTCCCAGACACTGTCTATATAGAAAGACAGTCCCAATATTTGAATTCCATTTGGATCTCTCTTCTTCACTGAATTGTTCTGGTTCAAGGAATCACATTGAATCCACGAGTGTGATTCAACTCTCTCTCTCTCTCTCTCATCATTATATTATTTACTCCCTACATGTATGTTATGGTCATCTTTTCTTTTTTTCAGTGGTCTCTTCTTTATAATCACTTTAATTTCTCTTTTTTGTTCATCCTTTCTTTCTCTTTTCTCTCTCTTCCTCTCTTCCTCTCTCTCTCTCTCTCTCTCTCTCTCTCTCTCTCTCTCTCTGTGCGAGCTCATTGTCCATTGTATTCAGTTTGACTACAAACCTATTCTTTCTAAAAACTTTTAAGTAAGTATACTCCATGTCTAAATGTTAAGTTCTTTCTGTGTTACCTGTTCAGTTATTCTATGTTATCTGTAAACATCTTTCTGAGATACCTGGTGAGTTCTTTGAGATACCTGTTGAGTTCTTCATTATTTACCTGTTGAGTTCTTTCTGAGTCCTGTAGGCTAGTGCGAGTTCGTTGTCTTCGTTCACTATGTCATCCATTCCGCCGTACGACTCCTTCGCTATGGCGTGCGTTGTGATGCTCTTCTCAGCAAGCATTGCTCTCAGCTGTAAGCATTCCTCGCGGCGTCGCTCTAATTCATCCGACATCGCTGTGAATTGTTCTGAAAAAACAAAATTTAAATTGTCACTACAATTTTGTTTCTTTTATAGGCATCACATTAAAAAAAGCTTAAATTCATTGCATTCCTTATTTGCTACTTTTTGTCATAATTGAATGTGAATGCAATTTTATATAATTATTACATATTATTCATGTGTATTACATTACATTATAATTGTTACTTTTGTTACATAACAATCATGTCATTTTTAATGACATCTTGTGAACATTAATGACATCTGGTAAACATTAATGACATCTGGTAAACATTAATGACATCTTGTGAACATTAATGACATCTGGTAAACATTAATGACATCTTGTGAACATTAATGACATCTTGTGAACATTAATGACATCTGGTGAACATTAATGACATCTGGTAAACATTAATGACATCTTGTGAACATTAATGACATCTTGTGAACATTAAAATCTTTTTGCTTCCGATAAATAATGTTATTTTCTCTAGGTATATATCGAAAAACCAATTGTACACAGTAATTTTGATTACATAGGGTTTATATCAGTTTATAAGGTTTTATTACACCCCATATATACTTCTTTGTGTTAACTATACTTAGCAATTGGCTAAACAAAGGTATACATTATACATGCCCCCTCTCAGTTCCAACCAAGGAGTTAAATACAGGCACCATTAGAATTGCTTTTTTCAGTAGATATAAGTACACAGATTAGTTCACAGATTTGTTACATATAATGTTAGGTAAAACTACATGATACATCAAAAATGGCATTGCATATTACATTTTGTTAATTAAATCATATGTATGAATAATGACAGTAAAGTGATGCTTGTATATTTTCTCCCCTGAAAATCATAGACAGCAGTGTTTATACCTATAGTATGCTACGGAAATTAAGTTTAAACATGCTTCTAGTGTCTGTCTCATTTAACTATTTCTGGAATCTGATGAGTACTTTTAGAAGCAGGCTCATCATAGGAGCTTATAATTGCACATAAAGCTAGTGGAATAATATGATATCTTGTGATTCACATATCTGTTAACATATATTCAGGCAATAGATAAGTAAATAACACAATAAATGTCAATATTTCCTGATACTTATACCTCTGAAAGCTTTCATTTGGTCCTCTACTTTTGCATCTTTTCAAAATCAGCCAATCAAAACAGAGAAAACACAGCAGATGTTAGTAGCAGCCAATCAAAGTTATTCATGTGATTTTTTTTTTCAAAGGACGAATCACACCGCAAGCAGAAGTCACATGACAACATTTCAGCCAATCACAGTGAAGAGAAGCATGCAGACAGAAGGAATATATAGAAAAAGAAAACAGAAAACTATTTAACACTACAAAGAATTTCTATGAGACTTTTCTTTCAAAGATTTGATGCATAAAAAATTCAAAATATTCTACTTTCCCAAAAGGAAGAAATTCTTAATATAAAATTTTAATTTTTTAAGTTTTTGACACAAATCTTATAATTCTTTACATTCATTTGTTATTTCAACTTTTTTGGTAGTAAAATGGTTAATACTAATACTAAACATTTTTTACAGCTATTGTGTGGTGTAAAATTGAATACAATGAGTTTTGCAAAGCAAAAGAAGAAATTATCTGAGAGAAAAAAGCACATTAATGCACAGTTAATTCTAAGAAGTAACACACTTAAGCCATCTTTAAGAAAAATGTTTGTGTGCTTTATTCCAAATGACTGAAGAAAAAATACACCAGAAGAATTTCATATTAAGGTAGTCCATCCATAACTAAGGTGAATTTAACAAGTTTGATTGATCTATACTATATCAAATACATGCTATAAATCTATTAGGAGGCTGACATAGACCAAACTTTGGTGTATATATGTAGTCAATTAAATGAACATTGTGCACTTAAAACTTTTTAAAAGAGTTGCCTGCCCTTTAAGAAAATTGAAAAAATCATTTTCTCAAAATATGTATGTTAAATTATGAATCATTTTAGCATATTCAAATACGGAGAAAGCTTTTGCAACTTTTTACCAAGAGGAATGTGAATGTGAATGAGAAAATTACTTGTACTAAAGAAATATATTTAAAAATGCATTTTTCTCATAGACTTCAATGTAAACTTCAACCTATGATAAATTTATTAAAATTATTTTTTTTTAAAGATCTTAAAGGTGAAACTTTATTATTCAATAAACTTCTTAAAATCACACTAAGATTTTAGTGATCAAACTTGCAATTTATTAGATATGAAATATGATAGTTATGGATGGACTACCATAATGCTCTCTGCAAATCTGCCCCTAACCCTAACCCTGTTTGAAATGAAGAATCCAGTTGTTAGTAAATCTGCTTTCTACCACATTAAAATGGATGTTTGATATTTAAGAGACTTTGAATTAGAATTAAAAAAAATGCCCAACCCACAGACCACAACTATAACACTGACTTCGGAAAGCACGAATAAATCCATTAGGGTGGTATGGGACACTTCCATGTTGTGACGTATTGTTTATCGAAATAAACAATAAAACAAAGTGTAATTATATAAGTAGTTTCTTTCCAAAAATGGTCACCTAACTCCGTAGCGCAGTGGGTTAGAGGGTTTACAACGAACCTGTAAGTCATGAGTTCGAATCCCGCTGGAGGTTTTACAATTTTTCAAATATTTATAAAAGCTATTTTTTGGTTAAATATTGTAAAATTTGAAAATTCTAAACCAGTGAAAATTTTTCAATTATATAGTACTTTAATCCATATTAATATCGACAGATGTCCCATACCACCTTAAAATTAACAATTAAAACTTCAAGTCGGAAAAGGGCAAACAAAGCAAACAAACAAGTTTATAAAGTACGTGGCTTAAGTTAGTATAAGAGAAGCACAACACCAATCACTACACTTATAACCCCTTCTCCCACAAAACCAATGACCTTCACCTGGCCTTGACCCCTGTAACCCTAGAAATCGTCTTACCCATGAACTCTTTGCCGGCCGGGGAATTAGTGCCGCCTCTCTCGAAGCTGACGTTTTCGGAGATTGACTTCATCAACTTGTTGACTTCTCTCTTCAGCTTGTCATTTTCATTTTGTAGTTCCTGCATCTAATGAACAAAAAATCAAAGTACTGATATTAATAGACCCTGCATCTAAAATAAAGATTATGCCATTGAGCAATTGTTATTCCATGCCCATTCTGTACCCTAAAGAATCCCACCCCATGGTCAATTCTGTCTCCTAAAGAGTCCCACCCCCTGGCCCATTCTGATTGTCTTGTTATTGAATTCTTGTATGCAAACTCAGATGTACTACAAATCTTATGAATCACCTTTATAAGTCATCGTTTGCAAACTCGAGTGTAAAATATTCCCTTAAAATTACCTCTAAGTAATTGTACTCAATCTCCAGTATACATAGAGCCTTTGTATTACCTTTGAGTTATTGTACACAAACTCGAGTACCGTATTATTCCGACGATTAGTCGGTATTTTTTTCCTCTGAAGCAGAGCACCCGACTTATCGTCTTGTTCGACTTGTCGTAGGCTCGACGTCAGAAATTTTTTAAAAATAGCATTAAAAATCTTGGTTTTAATCATCTTGAGTTGGCTGTGTGATTGAAAATTACGTTGTTGAATTCACTGTTCATCTTTAATAATTATCATTTTCACTCATCTGTCAACACTTAAATACATAATAATAACAACAGTTATTAAAAAATGTTACATTGTCTTTAATCAATTAAAAGTTTTACCGTTCCGTTTTTAAAACACATCGTCACATGGTTCTATGTATCACTAGTAGGAAGATAACATTGCGCAGTAAAATTGAAACCAAGTTTGAATGGAAGAAAATATTGCAGTAGGTCCGGTATCGTCATTATCAAGTCGTACAAATGATCGATCTATTTCTAACAGTGTCTATGTAAAACAATAGCGTGTAACTGCATTACTGGATACAAAGTAAACAAGTTTCATCAAATCATAGTAATTGCTAAGCTTTCTGCACTTGAGATCCCCCTTTGAAGTCCGACACGAGACAGGTGCATGCCTATGACACCGGAAATTGTTAAACAAACATTGACCACGCGCCGAGTCAACAGGTGGCTGGTTACATAATGGCGAATACACTGGCGATAGTCAGAGTGGATACTTATTTTAATGCTTGGGAATAAAATATTTCTGACAAAGTAAGTTTAGTTTTGCATAACACGCGATATCGGGAATTGTTTAAAATGCAAGCGACTTTGTAAAAGTTGCCGGTATTTGAAAATTTGATGCATAAGTATAAAGCTTAATTGTTTAAATGTTAATCATTAATAATAATTGGTAGCAATATCGGTGACATCGTGGCATCATACACTGATAATGTTACTGCAGTTTTATAGGCCATTTTGAAGTGATAAGATCGACGTATGGTCTGAGATCGACGTATCGTAGGATTTTGTTAAAATTTTGGCTAAAAATGAGCAATTCGACGAGTCTTCCGCATCGACGAGTCGTCGGGAAAATACGGTATTCAGTGAACCCTGAGCATTACCTTTAAGTTATTGTATGCAAACTCAGGAGTCGTGATTTTAAATCCCGACTTATCCTCATCCTCATCTTCTCTCTCGTCGAGTTCATCGGCGAGTTTGGACTTGGTCATCTCGAGTTCCGCGACTCGTTTCTGGAGTTTGATCACAAGCTGGACATCGTCGGCATTTACAAGTTGTTGCTGGGGAGGACAGGAGGGAAAAAGAAGGAGACAAGGTGCTTAAAATAACTGAGAGGAAGTCAAATCAAATGTGAAGGTCAAATGATAATATGAGAGGAGGATCTAGGTTCTCATGCAGTCAAATGCTTATCAAAATTTTGGTGGATCTTACTTTTTTTGGTCGTTGATTGTTTGCATCCATGTTGATAAATCAACAATAAATAAATCAGCTCACTTCTCCAAAAAGGGTTGAAATGAATGGTATTTGTATGGTCTACTGTTATGGAATTTTGTAAAACTTAAAACTTTTTGTTGAAAAACTAATGAAGGAAAAAATTATCGAAATGGTTGGCCAACTCAATGCAATGATTGATAAATAGAATTAATGTAGTTTCTAGATCCCCCTCAGGAAAAATAAAAGTGAAACAATGAAAGCAAAATACAACACAGAATTATACAACACAGAATTATACAACATACAACGAAACACGTGAACGGTGTCTACTCACTTTCTATATAACCTGTCTAAAAGGGAGGCAACTCTATCAAAGGGAAATCACTCGGCTAGCACAACGACATAATGCTCCAAATTGAACTTTAAACATTAATGTAATCCTTTTCCTTCTGCTAGCAATTAGTATTTTTTTTCAAAATTGCTCTTGAAACTTCATGAACCAGTCTTGCTTTTGTGTTTAACATACTCGATAACTAATTTGATGAACTACACAACTGTGAAAAATCACCTAACGTAACTTTTATCCTAATAATTTTGATTCTATGCACAAAACATCAAGGGCAAAATTGTTTTTTATGTGACCCTGAAAAGCTCCAGTATCTTCACAGGAAGTTGCATCATAAAAGTTAGTAATACTGTAAAAGCTAGAAACACTGTAATACCCAAGACTCCCTACCTCTTTCCTTAATTAACTGTTAAATTTTCATCATAACCATTTAGTCTCCCATCATTCCCTGTTAATTCCCATCATTCCCCATTAATCACCCATCATTCCCTGGTAATTCCCATCATTCCTCATTAATCACCCATCATTCCCTGTTAATTCCCATCATTCCCTATTAATCATCCATCATTCCCTGTGTATCATTGGTCTCTGTTAAGCTCTACAGACCGCCACCATCTTTATCATATTGCTATAAATTCTCTTGAATAACTCTGCCCCACTACTCCACAACTCTCTGTCATACACCCAACAACTCTGTAACCAATGCTGAACATCAGCATGCAGATTAATGCAATGTACAGTTTTAATTAAGATTAAAACTCTTAAAAACACGAAAGAGAGAAAGAAAGATTGAGACAGAAATGCTTAATATATCAAAATAAAAAGTTTTAAAAAACTGTTGGTAAATTTTATTCACCTTTTAAAAGTTTTAAAAAAATAGTACTGATAAAACAAAACAATCATTTCCATTTAGAAATATAAATCGGCAATAAAAAGTAAATCTAATATATCTTTTGAATCTTGTGTTTGTCAAGATAATGAAAAAATAAAACTTTGGTCTGTTAAGACAGCTGGATGGTCATGAGCAATTTTAGGCTATTTCAACCTCCTTTCATTGAAGAGCTCTGTACAAAAACACAGAAATATTCTCCAGTCAGGCAAACATATGGGAATACATAACTTCACTTACTGTAAACCAACTTTATTTGTATCGGAGAAATCTTTGCAAAGCTCTCGAGCGCCTTGTCATCGCAAATAATTCTCGTCGCGAATGAGTCCTTGTACTATAGGTTTAATAAACATAGATAAAGATGAGAAAATTAGTTGTGACCAACCAGTATATCTGTATATCTCTAGTAGTTTGTGAATATTTAAATTTGTAAATAATTATGCTTCCTTATATGAACTTATAGAATAACAAAAACGGTCAATTTTGAATGAACTTTTTTATGACATAACAATGATTACTGCACTTGCATAACGCTTGACAGATGCATTACTGTTATCATAAAAACTCCATTGTATTGATGATTCTGAACTATTTGCCTTTCTCAAACATGAATATATAAGCAATGTTAAAAAGTTTACAGGGATAATAACTTGGTTGGTACGTGATCAATTCTTCTGAGAAGCCCTTTGGGCTTCACATGATTTTATCATGTGACCAACCAAGTTCATATCCTAGTAAACTGTTTTCCTAGCTGTTTATTTTTTAAAATAAAAGTTGGCTGACAGTTTTCTTCACAATAATTTTTGATCTATTCTTCACAATAATTTTTGACTTTTCTTCACAATAATTTTTGATCTATTCTTCACAATAATTTTTGACTTTTCTTCACAATAATTTTTGATCTATTCTTCACAATAATTTTTGACTTTTCTTCACAATAATTTTTGATCTATTCTTCACAATAATTTTTGACTTATTCTTCACAATAATTTTTGATCTATTCTTCACAATAATTTTTGACTTATTTTTCACAATAATTTTTGATCTATTCTTCACAATAATTTTTGATCTATTCTTCACAATAATTTTTGACTTATTCTTCACAATAATTTTTGACTTATTTTTCACAATAATTTTTGATCTATTTTTCACAATAATTTTTGATATATTCTTCACAATAATTTTTGATCTATTCTTCACAATAATTTTTGATCTATTCTTCACAATAATTTTTGATCTATTCTTCACAATAATTTTTGACTTATTCTTCACAATAATTTTTGATCTATTCTTTACAATAATTTTTGACTTATTCTTCACAATAATTTTTGATCTATTCTTTACAATAATTTTTGACTTATTCTTCACAATAATTTTTGATCTACTCTTCACAATAATTTTTGACTTATTCTTCACAATAATTTTTGATCTATTCTTCACAATAATTTTTGATCTATTCTTCACAATAATTTTTGATATATTCTTCACAATAATTTTTGACTTATTTTTCACAATAATTTTTGATCTATTTTTCACAATAATTTTTGATATATTCTTCACAATAATTTTTGATATATTCTTCACAATAATTTTTGATCTATTCTTCACAATAATTTTTGATCTATTCTTCACAATAATTTTTGATCTATTCTTCACAATAATTTTTGACTTTTCTTCACAATAATTTTTGACTTATTCTTCACAATAATTTTTGATCTATTCTTCACAATAATTTTTGACTTATTCTTCACAATAATTTTTGACTTATTCTTCACAATAATTTTTGATCTATTCTTTACAATAATTTTTGACTTATTCTTCACAATAATTTTTGATCTATTCTTTACAATAATTTTTGACTTATTCTTCACAATAATTTTTGATCTACTCTTCACAATAATTTTTGATCTATTCTTCACAATAATTTTTGACTTATTCTTCACAATAATTTTTGACTTATTCTTCACAATAATTTTTGACTTATTTTTCACAATAATTTTTGATCTATTCTTCACAATAATTTTTGATCTATTCTTCACAATAATTTTTGATCTATTCTTCACAATAATTTTTGATCTATTCTTCACAATAATTTTTGACTTATTCTTCACAATAATTTTTGACTTATTCTTCACAATAATTTTTGATCTATTCTTTACAATAATTTTTGACTTATTCTTCACAATAATTTTTGATCTATTCTTTACAATAATTTTTGACTTAGTCTTCACAATAATTTTTGATCTACTCTTCACAATAATTTTTGACTTATTCTTCACAATAATTTTTGATCTATTCTTTACAATAATTTTTGAAACTGCCCAGTTGATCTGATGATTTTGTGATATGTTAACCACCCAGCATTCTTACACAGCCTTCTGATATACCAATAAAAGTATCAGCTGGTATCACAATGTTTGTTATAGAGTAATGAACCACAATGCAGTGTAATATTTAACATGGCTATAGACTCCATTCATTGATATACTGAACACAGAGATGTACAAGTCTATGTAGAGAACAGAAATAACTCAGCCTGTGTACTGCCTTAACATCAGCTCCCCACTGTACAAAGAAGGAAAAATATACAACAGGGTCAATAAAGATCAGAACAGAGTTGTCTTTCTTGGATACAGAAGTTATCTCCCTTATATGTTGGTTATTGTTCCTTTTATTCAGTTTGTTAGCTTTGTGGGGTTTTTTTGTTTGAAAGCAATATATTATTTGGAGTATTATCAAGTACAAGTTACGCACAGATGGTAACACAAAAATAGACCAGGGACTACAAAACAGAGTTATCTTTAATAAAGAGGTCACTCCCTTAATTTTGACCATCTTTCATAAGTCTCACCTATCAAACATATATGTTTTGTTAATTCTATCTAACATCAATTTCAACTTTGAAAAGCAAAGCAATAAATCATAATTTTTTTTGCTCAAATTTGAGCAGCATCTACATATTTTTTCTGTTATCTAACTAAATGATTTCCCTCGAGCTAGTTACCTCCCAACCTAGCTGCAGGTCTGTAGCTCCCGGTCTGAAAAAATTCGGATGGACGACCTGGGAGCTACAGTGCCTCCCATAGTAAAAATCTGCAATTTACGGCGCACAAAAAAGTGCGCTATATTTGGACTAATTAACCTTATTTGCACACAAATTCTGTGAAAACAGTTAGTACCATTCATTTTTTCAGGAAATTTACTACTGACATCATTACTTTACTTGCCTCAGACTTTCTATTAAACATACTAACCGACCTCGGAAAACGAAGTATAATATTAATTTACGTCGAGATCGAGAGTCGCCATTTTCACGTGTAAACAAACTGCTCCACTTCACTTTACGGGACTGGTGATAGTGTTTAAAAGAATATCAGATGCAAGTGAAGTGACGATATCTGTAGTAAAATGTCCGAGGAATTTTTTGGAATCAAATATTTGTACAGAATGTGTTTGGATATAAGGTTAATCAGTCCAAAGCTAGCGCACTTTTTTGTGCGCCGTAAATTGCAGATTTTTATTATGGGAGGCACTGTAGCTCCCAGGTCGTCCATCCGAATTTTTTCAGACCGGGAGCTACAGACCTGCAGCTACTCCCAACCTATCACAATAAAGCACAACTACACAATATCAACCAATCACAGTAAAGCACAACTACATCATTTCAACCAATCAATATAAAGTAGTTTGGAAGGCGTTCAATCTATACACAGCATTTTACAGATTAAAAAACACAAAATAATTAGAAAAAAATTGAAATGAAATTTGTCTACTAAACAAAAACAAAAAATGAAACACTGTTTTTAGATCAAACCAAAAACAACTTGGATTGATTCAGATAAATTGATTCAGATAAACTGGTTCTTGTAAACTGGTTGAGATAAACTGGTTCTCGTAAACTGATTTTGACAAACTGGTTGTACACTTGGATGTCTTGCAGTACATGCCTGTAGACACACAGATAGGGGTAGTAGTGACACACATGCTACATCAACAAAGGAACACAGGGGGAGGAACAGCTCTCAAGGGTGGAGAGGAGGAGGGGAAGGGGGGGGGAGCGGCCATTTATCTCAGAAGATACAACCGACAGCTACTTTTCCATTACTCAGTGATGCTATTTCATCCAGTTTATAAATCTCTTTACCAGCAAGATTTATATTAAAAGGCAGGTGGAAAAGAGATAATATGTGGGATCCATCCCTCACTTTTCACATAAACCTGTAACAAAATGCTGGATCCACCCCTCACTATAATACATACACCTGGTACAAAATGTTGAATCCCCTCCCCAGGATTGCCTCTCTTCTGGAGACATCCTTCACTCATGAATATAAACCTATAATAAATCTTGGATCCATATTGAAGAAGACTACTACTCTTTTTGGACCCTTATTTTTTACTCATACAACTGTAACAAAATGCTTGATCCCCCTCCCCCCCCCCCCCCCCACACCTTTTACACATACACCTGTAACAAAATGCTGGATCCACCCCACACCTTTTACACATACACCTGTAACAAAATGCTGGATCCACCCCACACTTTTTACACATACACCTGTAACAAAATGCTGGAATTCCTCCACCGAATTGCTACCCTTACCTTCAGAGCATTGAATGCGGAGTCTGATATCACCGCGGTGTCCGTGGTGCCCTGCGGTGTCTCCTCCTCATACCGTTCCAGCTTCTCCTCGAGTTCCGTGCGCTGTCGTTCTAGCTCCTTCACCTTGTTCTGTAGTTTTAGCACCAGTCCTATGTCAACATTCTACAGACAGAAGAAGGATCCGCCACTCAAACATTGCAAAATTTCACTGACACATCTTAGATCCTCCACCTTAGTATTTTTCTGCTAACTTTCAGGTAATAGATTTCACTTACTTCTTGATGTACACAAACTTTTGAAACTTTCCTCATCATTTTAAAAATCCTTCACAAATTATACAGAAGCTTAAGAGTGTACATATTTTCTTTTTTCAGATTAGCAAAATGCTTGTGAAGAAAAAAAATGTTCTGAATTAACAGAAAATGAATGCTAACATTTTTTTATTAAAAAAAACCCAGATCATATAATTACCTGTATATATACTGAAATTAGCTTCCTTATATACTTTCATATAAGAATATATAATAATACTGGTAGGTGTTTATTTCAATAAGTTTCTGTTGGGAGTTTATTACAACAGGGAAAATATGAGCAAGTAAGAATAAACAAATGTCAAAGATTTAAGGTAGCTTGCAGGTTCACGGCTAGTTACCGTAGTCAACTTGTCATTACAAAATTTACAATTACGCTCATTACTTTCAAATCTTTTTTTTATTTGTATGCAGAATGGTTACATTTTGGTCACATTTCAAATTCACCCAATGCATACTGACGACCATCAGTGACACCATTTCAATAAAGTCAAAATTCTCATTTTTGCAGATAAAAACATTTCAAAACAACCTAAAACTATATATTTTCAATTTTTCATCACATATACCATTTACATTTAATTCATTTTACTATATCAGTGCAACAGTAAAAAAAAATAGGTATGCTAGCCATTTAATATAGTTACACAAAATAAAGCAAGCTATGTTCTTTGTAATCAATGCCTTGAGAGACTAAGGGTTAAATTTTTGATCAACTTTTTAGACTTTTCACTTTCCTGACCTTCATTTCTTTCTCCATGGCGTTTGCCGTGGGAGCGGGGGGCGCGGGAGCTTTCTTTTTCTTCTTTGTCCCGTATCCCTGGTCCTGATAAAACAACAAATACTAAAATTAAAAACATTTTAAAGTTAAATCTGACTGTCATAGTATTCCTCGGGTTCTTCATATAAGTTTTCTTCATTTTATTCACTTAGAATGTTCTGTTGTAAGTCTTCCAGTCACTGTGGAATCAATTAAATTGAAGGGGGCCAATTTTCGTAGTTTTTTGCTTATTCACTGACATGTAATTTTGTGGATGCATTGGTTTTACCCGTGAATACTACAACAATTGAGCCACCATGATTTATAAAGATTTCACAGTAATTTACAGAGCTCAAGATGTACACCCTAAGTACCGACCTTTTCCTCGGGTCCCTCATCGTCGTACTTGACTTCGTCGGGAGACACTGAGCTCGTATATGACTCGAGACTGATTGCACTTATGTCCGAGGGCGTTCTCTTGTGACCCCCGGGAGAGTTCATCACGGCCATCTCAGACTGGAGATTCTCGAGACGCTGCTGAAGGCGAGCATGCTCCTTGACCAAGCGCTGATGATGACTTCGCTCTGAGTCAAACTCGGCCGCGAGCAGCGCGTTCGTTTCCTCCAACTTCTTCTTCATCTCATCTGATGATATAAAAAAAAAGATAAAATATGAAAGTAAAAACAGAAAGTAGAAAAAATAACCAGAGCAGAAAGAAGAATAGGCATTTTTTCCCACACAAAACCCTTTTTTTTTAAAAATCTGTTGATGTTAAATGAAAGTTGAAACAGTAAAAAGTATTTCCATGTTAAATTCTTTGATCGACCTATACAACCAAAAAAGTATACCTACAGGTAAAACTTCTGATCTACCTGTATAACCTGTCAAATCTACAGGTGAAAATGTTTGATCAACATGTATTACCTGTATCATCTACAGGTAAAACTAAAACATCGACCCACACTGATTTGCTCAGTTTTATTTACAATATGAATCAAAGATACACCTATCTCACCATCGGTCTTTGTCTCTTGCTGTTGCAGCTTTAAGCTTGCTTCTTCTAACTGCTCCTTTAATTGACATTTTTCTTCAGCCAGCTTACTCAACATCTATATAATATAAAAAATTAGGTTATTATAGATAGGGTGTGTTCTCCCCTTTTCAAAATCTTCAGTGTTTAAATTTTTCTGTGTCAATCTCTGTGACTTGCTATAGAATGTTCTTTCACATCTCATTTTCTTCTTCATGTCTTTCCATCTCCCTTTCTTTTTTTTTCATTTTCAGACTTTCTCTTTCATTCTCTCTTCTCTCTCTCTCTCTCTCTCTCTCTCTCTCTCTCTCTCTCTCTCTATATATATATATATATATATCCCACTCACCTGAGTATGCTGCTTCCCTATCTCCTTGCTCTCAATGATGAGGATCTGCATCTCTCTCTCTCTCTCCTCTCTCTCTCTCTCTCTCTCTCTCTCTCTCTCTCATGTGAGTATGTTCCTTCACCATCTCCTCACTCTTGGTGATGAGGACCTCTCTCTCTCTCTCTCTCTCTCTCTCTCTCTCTCTCTCTCTCTCTCTCTCTCTCTCTCTCTAACCTGAGTATGTTCCTTCACCATCTCTTCGCTCTTGGTGATGAGGACCTGTTTCTCCTCCCTCTCTCTGCTAAGCTCCTCCTGGAGGTCCTTGATTTGCTGCATTAGTTCGCTGACCTTGTTTGAGGACCGTTTGCCCTCCTCATTTGAGGACCTAAGTTTCTCCAGCTCTCCCTTCAGCTGTTTGATGTACACCTCTTGTTCCTTTATACTCATGCCCTCCTTGTTCTGAGCACACAAAGAATAAAAAACAATGTCAAAATAAGTCCTGACCATATATAGAATATTAAACATTGTCAAAATAAAATAATTTAATTCTGGTTGTAACGTGCTTTCTGATTGGCTAAAAAATTATTTTATATCTTATAAAGAATGTTGCCTACGTCAAAGAAAGACTAATGACAAAAACGTATCAATACACCTGATGTTACGTTTGAATTTTGTACAATTTTACGTCATTTTAAAGGTCAAATGACCTTTTTTGTTCTACAACGAAGAGTAAAAAAATTGAATTATAAGCAATGAAATCAATATTTATTAGTTTTATACGATATGAAATGGTTTGAAACAGTTTACACTTTTTTATAAACCGCTTTGCGGTTTATAAAGAGTAAACTGCCCCAAACCATTTTATTTCGTATAAAACAAATAAATATTGAATTCATTCCTTAATTAAAACAGCTAATATCAACTGGTGAAAACTTTTTTGTAACTTTATTGAGGAAACAATAGGTTTAAACTTCTGTGCACACTATAAAAATTAAACAGTGTTGATATATCAAAAATTGAGAAGAGGGATAGTTTAATTTATGTTGTAACATGCCATTTAATTGGCTGAAAATTTTATTTTATATCACATAAAAAATGCTGTCTGTCACAGTAAAAATAACATCAAAATATACCCAATACATGTATATACCGATACTCATATCAACTGGGTTAGGACAGTTTACACTTTTTAATAAACTGCTTCGCTTGGTATAAACCATAAAATGACCTAACATAGTTTATAATCTGGTATAAATTAGTAGCTACTGAATTCATCTCTAAAACCAAGAAGAAAAGGTTTTACAGATTGGTATTTTGTTCCTGTTTTTTGATTGGCTGTTGTCAATCTGACTTTCGTTCCCTATTATCTATGCAATTTCTGTTTAGATTATGGGACTAATGAAAGACAGAATAAAAAAAAACCCATATAAAGAATAAGAATAGGAATTGATGTACCCCTGTACCCCTAAATAAGATCCACTCCTACAATGAGATTGATTGGAAACACCCCTATACCTGATGCTTTGGATCCACCCATTTAATAGCAGATTTATTGGATCTACCCTAACATGAAGATCGATTGGAAAAACCCAATTAATTGAATAATTGGATCCACCTCTTTGAGCAGATCTATTACAAGGAGATCTTAAGACTAGACGACCCTGACCTTGGCGTCGAGTCTTTGCTGTAGCTGGATGATCTTGTTCTCCAGGCCTTTGTTGACATTTTTGATATGCTCCACTGATTTGGCTTCAATCTGAAATCAAAGGAATGAAAGTACTGAATGTCTGACAAGGAATGAAAAAATTCCAATCAGTTTAATCAAGGATTAATAAGCTTGCAAGCTTTATCAGGATACAGAAAATATCTAATATATATGACAGCCCAGCAATGTAGATACAGACAAACATATGGCAGACCTTGAGAACTTTGAGTTGTTTCTTGGCCCTCCGTCGCCGGTAGTGACTCTGCAGTAACACAATGCCCCGCATCACCCTCTTGTAGCGCCGCCTGGCCAGGTAAGAGCGCACCATCTTCTGTATAGTAATTGCACGGTGCTCGTGGAGCTCCTGCTTAAACAGCATCCGTCCAAAGTATCCTCTGATGGCCGACTGTAAGACGGAGAGAACAAATCATTCAGATTGAATATCATAAAAATAAAACACGTCCAAAGTAGGCAGACTGTAAGAAGAGGGAACGCCTTAATAGATAAAACATGCCAGACAGTAACCAATAGGTACAGCTAAACACTCTTATTGCCGACTCCAAGACAGACAATTCCACATTATACAGGTAAAATATTACCTGTATGACAATGATTGCCCTTCTGACTTTGACATACTCCCTCCTGGTCCTGTCGACTATTGTCCTGTCTGACTACCAACTATTTTCTTGTCTGACTTCTGACTATTAACCTTTATGACTACAGACTATTTACCTGTATGACTACTGACCATTTACCTGTATGACTACAGACTATTTACCTGTATGACTACTGACCATTTACCTATATGACTACAGACTATTTACCTGTATGACTACTGACCATTTACCTATATGACTACAGACTATTTACCTGTATGACTCTTGACTATTTACCTATATGACTCCTTACTATTTACCTGTCTGACTACAGACTATTTACCTTTACTACCCAATCAAAGGGATTTTGTTGTTTTATTACAAATTAAATATTTGCGTCTATTTTGAACTGCCAGTCAATAGACTGCGATCTATTAGACCGCCTGTCAATAGACTGCAATCCATTGGACCGGCAACCCGGGTATGTTAATGTTACATCCTTTCGATAGTTCTCAGGGAATGTATATTCCTTTACATACACGCTGTTTTTAGAACTTGGTGAAACCAAATTCAATGTTATCAAAATGGAGTATCAAATAATCAACAGTTTTAAAGCCTCATATAAGGTAAAAGACTACATGTATTTAAAATCTAATAGGTTGAAGACTCCCCCTTCTTTGTGTAAACTAATATTAAATTGAGATGTTGTTATGCATGCAACAAGTTTTTGTGCATGTAAAAGATGAAAAAAATCTTAGTATATTGCATAATGGCAAGAAAACCTATGCAATATGCAAATTGTAAACCCCGAAAACTAAAAAAGGAATTAGGTAATAAAACAATTATTTAACGCTTGAACAGTCAATAGACCAGAATTTTTTCCCTTGGTGCAGGGAACAGCTCAGTATGATCTGTTGCCCTCAGCTGTTGGCCTCGGGCAATAGATCATACTGAGCTGTTCCCTGCACCTCGGGAAAAATATTCTGGTCTATTGACTGCTAAAGCATTAATCAAAGTACCGAAGAACTGACGGGAGTTGATTTTATCGATGTTTATTGATTGCAAAATCAATGATATGTTATTTTGCATGTTTTTAATCTGTATTTGAATTACGCACATTTTTATAATATGAATTTTCGGACTTTTTTCGACACACAGGCACGTAGCATCGTTTTTGAAAGTGTGGGGGGGGGGGGGGGGGGGGCAGACTCATCCAAAAGATCTTGACAAGCCAAAAAAAATAATTTGGAATTTCCCAAAATCTTCTAAATCCTAATCCATGGGGGGCGGGGGGGGGGGGGGGGGGGGGGGGGGGGGGCAACTCAAAGGTAATTCAGTTTTTTATATGTCAATTTTAAAAGGTTAGTTGCTGCGAGAAAAAGTGGGGGGGGGGGGGCGGGGTAAGCCCCCCCCCCCCCCTTGATACTACGTGCCTGACACAAGAATGTTGATTAAAAACCCATATGATTCAAGTAATATCTACAGATAGAATAAATTCATTCAAACTATGTATCAGTGATAGAAATATTCCTGGAAAATTTATGGATCCAAGCAATATTGAACTCTCGTCTCGTTCAACAAAACGCTCGGCTGTCGCCGTTCATCCCCGACAAGCGAGAGAGACTCTCTGCTTGTCGGAGATTTACGGAGACAGCCGAGCGTCGAGTTGAACAAGACTATATTGAACTCTGGCGTAAGAATACATACAACTACAAAAAATATCTAAATTGTTGGTACCATTTAAAATCTGACTATTTTCAAGGTATTTATAAATATGTTTCCTTGAAAAACAATGCCTTAGCATACATTATTTCGAATTTATCAATTATTCTCATGAACTAATTCTTGTCAGCGGCGATGATTTGTGCTTTGGTCCAAACACTGTTTCACTATCGGTTTGTCAGAGTAACTGCATAGGAGAGTTGATTAAAATCAACTCCCAAAAAATTGTATAATATGACTCCTGACCATTTACCTTTCTGACTACTGACTATTTACCTGTATGACTACTGACTATTTACCTGTATGACTCCTGACTATTTACCTATATGACTCCTGACTATTTACCTGTATGACTACGGACTATTTACCTGTATGACAACGGTTGCTTTTCGGACTTTGACGTACTCCCTCCGGGCTCTGTAGCCCTTCCATTGTTTCTGTATACGAGTTGCAGCAAAAGTCTCACGCAGAAACTTGGCATGTCTGTGAATGGAATCAGAATTCTGTGAATACAGAGCCTTACATTTTTGGAAAGCTATACCTTGTACAGCTTACACTTCTGTCAACACTAGAGAAATAGTATGTCACATGCTCAAAACAAGGATGGCAAGCACATGGTATTGCTGTTTTCATTTTCCTGTCTTATCATCTTAAAAAGCGGACAAGAAACGGCGAAGACATTGTGGGCAAGTTTTTAAGATCATAGGAGTTGACACTGCTGCTGATTTCTATTAAACCAGCCATGAATCGTGAGCGGTCAAAAATTGCCCTCTAAATAATGAAATCATGCAGTTTTTAATTTTTACTTTGGCTATAAAGCTCTTACAGTAACTTTGTAAGAGAGATGTTCACATGCATTAAACATTTAAATTGATTTGTTTATAATCATTGTTAACATTATCTTGCTTTGGGATTATTGTCCTAAATAAAAATAAGCTTAGTTTTACACCTCCCTAAAGGAAACATGATTGAAATGCATACAGTTACGGAATCTATTTGTCAGAAATAACTTGAATGACTATACAACAATTCATCTTAAGGATATACTGTACATTTCTAATTAAGCGGGAGAAACTAGTAACCACTTTAAGTTGGGAGAAGCACTTCTCATTGATATTAAAATCTCACTATCATTTTTCTGACTGTTGTAAACTTAAAACAAGAAAAGTTTGGCATTAGCAATTTTATATTCACAATTTGATACAAAACAGAAGAATAGCAGAATTAAATACTCTCATAAAAAAGAATTCTTATAGTACAAAACTTAAAAGTATTTTTATATATCTATTAACAGTTACTTCCCTTATCAGAGTGTCAATATACCTTAAAATACATGATTTTCAAAGCAATTTCTTAAAAATTGACAGGAAAAAAAGGATAATTTTGATTGGCCTACCTTCTAGCCAGCAGGCCACGCCCATATTTCTGAAGCAATGTAACAGACTTTGTGATTCGTTGATATCGTCGCCGCGCCAGCCAGCCTTTGACATGTTTCTGGATCATGATTCCGCAGGCCTTCAGTTTATCGGAGCGTAACTTCTCCAGATACGCCACTTGTCCGGCGCGGAAAAAAATCTTTGTTTTACCAAACCTATACTTGTCTGGATCCTGAGAAGTGAAAGTAGAAAATGAAAGTAAAATGAAAAATATTATTATGAAAAGGAAAGTGAAGGAAAAACAAAACATTTTATGATGCATTGTTTCACAATTTACCAATTTAACAATTTCTTGAGATTCACCATTTGGTACAGGCTTTTTTGTAATTAATTACTAAACACCAATTATTTCTGAATGCATAAGAATTTTTAAAAAAATGCAACAATTTCACATTTGTCTCTAAAATCAAAGACCCAAGCCGGCAGCCATCTTTGATCACCCTCCCCCCCCCCCCAACCTTATTTCCTTACCATCTAAAAATATCAAACAAAATTTGGCAAAGAATAATTAAGCAGTATGTTTCCTATGTGAATGCTTTAGATATTAAATTGTTAATAATTACAGATAATATAATATTGAAAACCTGTTAATTTTAGAATAAATTACTGAATAATAGTAATTTATAAAATAAAAGTGAATAGTACTTCATACATGTTTTAACCTTCAGTCAAACAGAGCAGGCAGTGATACAGACATGTACATTTGGTCGTTCAGCATTCTCATGCTCTCAAAACACAACAGAACCATGCAGAGACTCAAAAGGCTCGCCTCAGAGAACTTAATGTTAACTCAGATTCTGAGATAGACTCAGATTCTGAGATAGACTCAGATTCAGAGATAGACTCAAAGACTGAGATAGACTCAGAGACTGAGATAGGATCAGAGACTGAGATAGACTTAGAGACTGAGATAGACTCAGAGACTGAGAGACTCAGAGACTGAGATAGACTCAGAGACTGAGATAGACTCAGAGACTCAGATAGACTCAGATTCTGAGATAGACTCAGAGACTGAGATAAACTCATATATTAAATGAGATTAACATCATTTCATAAACATTCAGATTCTATAGAAAAACCACAATGCATCAAAAACATAGACGTCAAAAATCAGGTGTTGCATTCCTTAAACATGTTTTCTCCACTGTGAGAAAAAAACTGAAATACACATTATCATTCAATCTTAGGAGGGCTCAATGGTTGTGGCCATTTTAGACTGTATTGATCTCCTTTTGAAGAAGAGCTCTTTATAAAAATATAAGAAAATATTAAAATTTAAAACTCAAAATTTATGAATTTTTTCTTCAGTTAATATAAGTTTATAAGTAAAAAAAAAATGCATTCTTTCACATCTTAGTTAGATACTATAAATCATTAGTGACCACCGAGCCTCCTTAATTACATTAAGCTATAATTAAAAAAAAAATAATTGCTGAATTTATATCAGCTATAAAATCATAAACAAAGAGAAAAGTAAAGTTAAGTTATAAACAAAGGATCAAGGGTCCATAGAATAACAAAGGAGAACCCCTTCACTGTATTCATAGCAACAGAAAAAATTCAATCTATTAATAGTAACAAGGGAATATAAACAAGTTAGTGTAAAATTGTAGAACATGGAGAAAGAGAGAGATATATTGTTTGAGTATAGGAGATATCAGGGATGAGATCAAAAGATTAATTAATGTCAGTAACAAAAAAGATAATTAAAACAAATTCTTAAAGTTGGGAATAGGGTTTTAAAAGTAAGATGGATTCCTACCGTACAAGTTATGTAACCTCCCCCCCCCCCCCCCCCCCCCCCCCCAAAGCATGTACAATGGTGCCTGTTTTGTATCCAACTTCTATGAATAAACAAAGTAAATGTTTTACTATAGCTGAGTAAATAATGAGTTAATTTTGTCAGACATAGAACTTTTGATCTTAACCCTCATTATAATGGTGTGATATAATGAAATGCTTTTAATTATAGAGAATTTCATCCAGAAAAGAGACATAGATCTAATGTGTGTTATAGGATGACAGTAACTCAAAGCTATTCAACTGTTATTCAACAGTTATTCAACTGTTATTCAACTGTCATTTAATTTGGGAAATCAACTGTCAAATTGAATAAACTGAGCTGTCAGTTATTTAGTAAATCAACTGTCAATTGTATATCAGCTATAAATTGATATTAATTAACAAATATGATGTCTGGACTTCATTAATGGAGGTAAAGTTCATTATTCTAATCAGATGCTAATTCAAACACACCTATCCAATCTAATTCAGGGTTTTTTCCTGCAGGGGGAAAGAGCATTATTTATTTTTTTTCTTTCTTTCTATTAAAAATTCAATATATTTTTCTATCTTGCTTTAGTTTATAATAATTGAATTACCATAAATAATTTGAATCATAAATATAAAGAAAAACTGTAATCAACTGATTAAAATTCACAGCCCAAACCAATATTCAATGAGCTAAATAATAAATATCTAATAAGATAAATTATAAATATTCGATAAGATTAATAATAAATATTCATATATTTATTATAATTATATTATATTATAATTCACACTAATAAATATGCATAATACTGGCTAATGAATATTCATACAAAGTTAATATAAATTAAGAACCATGTTATTGTATTGTAACAAGACTAGGGATACATTTAAACAAGGTTAGATCCAAACAGTCAGGGTCCGGGCTCTCTGTCCAACAAAATAAGCTCAGATTAGCCTGGATTACAAATAGGGATTCATTAAAAATATTTATGGTGGCCACATTTTTGCAGATATCCCTTATCTATGAATCTAATTTTATTCTTCACCCAATCATGGAGCTCGATCCTTTTTTTTAAAAATATTCTTTATTCACATAAAAATTATTCCACAAAATAGCATGCCCATTAATCTTATTTTTTTTGAAAATTTAACAACACCCCCACCCCCTTAAAAGAAATAATGAGAAAGATTTCACATTAATCTTTGTCTGTTATTCCATCTAAAAATCTAAAGAAGTGGAAACGCAGTCAACTTTATACTTTATTTTTCATTTCTAATTGACTAACCCAATTCAACAGAAAGACTTCTTTCTTTACAATGAAAATTCAATCTTGTATTTTATATTTTTTATAATTAGATAAAACAACTAACAAATGAGATCTTATTTTTTGAAAATTAAAAAATTAAAGTAAAGATCCTGTGGACTAGTTAAAATAAACAGGCACTAGTCCGGCTGGACTAATGCATTAAAAAGTTAGTGTTGAACCCTGCAAATGAGATCTTATTTTTTGAAAATTAAAAAAAGTAAAGGTCATGTGATCTTGCAATGAGAAGCCTGAAAGCCATGACTGTTTGGACCTGTTGTCATGACAACTTGTCAATACCTCCAGCCCCCGAGGAGTTTTCTTCACTGAGCCCTGAACATGATAACACAAATCAAGGTAAACATACTCTCATTTAATGTACTCCAATCATTAACTAAATCTATCAAATTCACAGGTCTAAGTAAATCCTAGCCTTCACAATGTTGTACGTTATATAAAAGTTAACTAAAAAAACAAATAATATAAGTTTTGAAATATGTCAAATACTCTCTTAAAATCCACTCAAAAGATTTCAAAATAAATTTTTTGACCTTGTTGAAATAAATTGTAAACTGTCTTTTTGTCTCTTAATAATTATTACAAAATATGTAACTATCAAGGAAATTCTATCAAATTAATTCTATCAAATTAATGAAGATCCAGAATTAAACACGTAGATGGCCATAAATAATGAGCAATAAATTTCTTATTAACCTAATCAGCATTATTTTTTTCATTTATAAAGTCACACTAAAGTTTATTGATCCATCAAGAATTCTTAGATCCCCCTCTACGCCCATATATATCAATCCAAGAAAACATTGGATCCACCAATAATATGAACTGAGATTCCTTACCTGTATGACTTTAGTGAGAACATTTTCACATGTCTTTTTGTGGTCACTTCTGTTGATATCTTTGGAGCGGGCTAGAACCCGATATCTCTGGAAGAACTCGGGATAGGTCCACCTACAAACATATATCAAGTCATTACGTATTCGTTCAGATATCGAGTCATTACGTATTCGTTCAGATATCAAGTCATTACGTATTCGTTCAGATATCAAGTCATTACGTATTCGTTCAGATATCAAGTCATTACGTATTCGTTCAGATATCAAGTCATTACAGGAAGCGATCTTCATTCAGTTTTAAAATTACAGAGTGATCCAAAATATCAGATACACTGTTTTTAATTCCCATTACAGCTAAAAAGAATAAACTTAAATTTAATGAAACATATCGTATGAATATACAAGGACTATAATGTTACCTAGACGGATATCTGTACATTACCTAGAGATATATCTGTTCAATACCAAGAGGGATATCTGCACGTTACCTAGAGGGATATCTGTACATTACCTAGAGATATATCTGTTCATTACCAAGAGGGATATCTGTACATTACATACATGGATATCTGTATGTTACCTAGAGGGATATCTGTACGTTACCTAGAGGGATATCTGCACATTACCTAGAGGGATATCTGTACATTACCTAGAGGGATATCTGCACATTACCTAGAGGGATATCTGTTCATTACCAAGAGGAATATCTGTACATTACATAGACGGATATTTGTTCATTACCATTTAGAGATATCTGTATATCATGTAGAGGGATACTGTACATTACTTAGAGGGACATTTGTATTTTATCTACAGGGATATTTGTATGTTACCTAGAGGAATATCTGTACATTACCTAGAGAGATATCTGTACATTACATAGAGGGATATCTGTACAGTGCCTAGAGGGATATCTGTACATTACATAGAGAGATATCTGTACAATACATACATGGATATCTGCACATTATCAAGAGGAATATCTGTACATTACCTAGAGAGATATCTGTACATTACATAGAGGGATATATGTACAGAACCAAGAGGAATATCTGTACAGTACCTAGAGGGATATCTTTTCATTACCATTTAGAGATATCTGTATATCATGTAGAGGGATACTGTACATTACTAAGAGGGATATCTGCATGTTACCTAGAGAGATATCTGCACATTACCTAGAGGAATATTTGTACAGTACTTAGAAGGATGTCTGCACATTACCTAGAGGGATATCTGTTCATTACATTTAGAGATATCTGTATATCATGTAAAGGGATACTGTACATTACTTAGAGGGATATCTGTACGTTACCTAGAGGGATAAATGTATGTTACCTAGAGGGATAAATGTATGTTACCTAGAGGGATATATGTACATTACATAAAGGGATATCTGTATGTTACCTAGAGGGATATCTGTACAGTACTAAGAGGGATATTGGTATGTTACCTAGAGAGATATCTGCACATTACCAAGAGGAATATCTGTACAGTACCTAGAGAGATATCTGTTCATTACCATTTAGAGATATCTGTATATCATGTAGAGGGATACTGTACATTACTAAGAGGGATATCTGTATGTTACCTAGAGGGATATCTGTATGTTACCTAGAGGGATATCTGTATGTTACCTAGAGGGATATATGTACATTACATAAAGGGATATCTGTATGTTACCTAGAGGGATATCTGTACAGTACTAAGAGGGATATTGGTATGTTACCTAGAGAGATATCTGCACATTACCAAGAGGAATATCTGTACAGTACCTAGAGGGATATCTTTTCATTACCATTTAGAGATATCTGTATATCATGTAGAGGGATACTGTACATTACTAAGAGGAATATCTGTATGTTACCTAGAGGGATATCTGTATGTTACCTAGAGGGATATCTGTATGTTACCTAGAGGGATATCTGTACAGTACCTAGAGGGATATTTGTTCATTACCATTTAGAGATATCTGTATATCATGTAGAGGGATACTGTACATTACTAAGAGGGATATCTGTATGTTACCTAGAGGGATATCTGTATGTTACCTAGAGGGATATCTGTATGTTACCTAGAGGGATATCTGTACATTACATAAAGGGATACCTGTACATTACCTAGACAGATATCTGTACGTTACCTAGAGGGATATCCTGCGGCGCTGATTCGTATTGTCTCCAGGACACCACAGGCCCGAAGTTGTTCAACAGCTCGCTTTGGATCAAATCTGTAAACATCAGTGTATATCTAAACATTGCTGTATATAACACACACCAATCTGTAAACATCAGTATATCTAAACATTGCTGTATATAACACACACCAATCTGTAAACATCAGTATATCAAAACATTGCTGTATATAACACACACCCAATTTGAATTTCACATCATTCACAATAACACAACAATGGCGTTTGTTGTCAAGTACATTTGTGTTCATGTTTATAGTAAGAAGGCCTACTGTAAGGTTTTACAGGTGTTATAATATTACTAACATAAACACCTGTCTGTTACAACAGATGTAGTGAGATGTTATAACATTACTTACATAAACGCCTCCTTTATGTCGTTGGGTTTGATACAGCGGATGTAGTGAGGCGTAGTTGCATTGAGGGTCTCCATCAGCTTTTTTAGGGACTCACGGAACTGAAATCAACATGTTTAGTCAGTAAAACATTAACACGTGTAACAAGTGTACCATCTAATAGAGAGAGAGAGAGAGAGAGAGAGAGAGAGAGAGAGAGAGAGAGAGAGAGAGAGAGAGAGAGAGAGAGAGACACACACACACAGAGAGAGAGAGACACACACACACACAGAAAGAGAGAGAGACAGACAGAAAGAGAGAGAGAAAAAGAGAGAGAAGCACACAGAGACACACACAGGGGAGAGAAACAGACAGAAAGAGAGAGAGAGAGAGAGAGTTGATATCAAATGGTCCTGTCATTTTTCTGTAGAATATTTTTTGTGTGTTAACATATATACAACCTTCAACCCATGTCAATATGCTAAGATTAGAAATAAAAGAAAATTGCCCTTTTTTCAAAAAAGAAACTAAAAACTAGGGAGGACAATTATATTATGAATGTTGAACAATAAACCAATACTTCTATGGCATGCATTAGTTTAAAATCAGAATTTTACCATACATCTGTTGAAAGCTCTTTTGGCTACATTTTGTGCCAATTATTATCACCACTCCTAATTTATTACAAAGATTTTGATCTGAACTAAATTAAATGTAAATTAATGATTTATATCCTTGTAACTTTGCCATATATATGTGGTTATTATAAGAGTATTGAAACCTAGCCACTACCCATATAATAAATATGATTGGTTAATAAATTCCTGTAACCTAGCAACAGTTAGTACAACAAACATGATTGGTTAATGTATTTCAGTAGCAAAAGCAAGTTAGTAAAGAAACAGAAAATGATAAGATTGACAATCCAAAATAATCATAAGTTAGTTTTTCAGAAAAAAATGACTTGATTGTTCAAAGTTCATATTCCTTGTCACTAGAATTAATCAAAAGTAATTTATTCACAGTGTTTATTTTTAATATTCATTCGTTCAACTCTGGTCATTGACAAAAGAAGCCAATCATCAGAACCTAAATTTTACATAAAGCAAAGATGAAAATAAAAACTTTGATCAAAGAGAACTTGTCTGACCTTTATCATCAAATAGCAATGGGTCACACAGTTGATATAAAACGACCTTCAATAGAATGTCAAAGTCAAAAAGATAGGATGAAGGTCGGCTAAAACATTTGCTGAGTAAACTTAGGCATCAGTTAGTATCAACACTATATAAATAACAACAGTCATCCAGCAACGTTCTCCCCCATGTTTTAAACTTGATCTGTCTTTGAAAATATGGAAGTGTTTGCCAAATGATTAATTCAACACCTTTAAATTTTCTTAATATTTAATTGCCAAGAGAGAGTTTTAGAAGAAGAAAATTGTTACAAAACCCATATCTTTAATACATGTATTAACATTTAGATAGTAGAATAATTGCAGAATGAACACCAAAGACTTACATACATTTACAGTAACAGTATTCTAATCAGTAATTATCATGAAATTGTTCCATACAGTTCTTTTAAAGTAAAATCTAACTGTAACACAGGACCTGTGTACGTTTAACCTTCCTTTTCTTTAACATTGGTTGGTACCGTACAAATTGTTTGAGGAGTCGGAACCTTACTAACAATAAAACAAAACAAGGGGATGTTGCAGGATGAATGTAGACACAAGTCACTGTCTTGAAACATCTCGTATTTGGGTCCGGCAACAAAACATGGCGGAGGCTTTAGTAGTAATATGTGTACTTGACCATTATATAAGTGGGAAAGGGCTGAACATTACCTGTAATCAAACCAGCAACCACAACCATTGTAACCACTAGGCAGTCATGTAAATGTTCATTCTTAGTAACTAAAACATAGCTTTCAGAACAAACCGTGATTAAAAAATCAGCCATGTTTTGTAACCTTGACCTAAATTCATAGGATATCTTAAGACATTGACTGTGACCCATTTAACAAAAAGTTAGCCCCAGAACCAGTTTAGTTTTGGTGTCCACACTACTACAATACCTGATCTCCAACTGTAGCCTTTTGTACTTGCTAAAAATTAACAGCAATTAATAGAATGGCTTAATTAACAGCAATTAAAAAATGGCTTAATCAATAGCAGTTGATTTATTGGCTCAATTCAATTTACTAGCTAATAAATGCTAGCTTTTTATCACTCAACAATGGTTTAACTAATGAAGACAAAGCATTGAATGGATTAAAAAAAAAGAAAAAAGGTTTATGTTTTTAATTTTTTAGTTTATTCAGAAATTTTCTGCTTTAGTTTTGAAATGCATTAAGAATTGCAGCAAATGTGCCCGTATATCCACTTGACTTTTAATTGGTTCAGACAATATGACAACATGCAAGTTAGTTGTCAAAAGAATTAAGGAATAATATTTGAAAAAAATGTAAACTAAAAACAACAAAATTTCAACAACTTGATACAATGTTTTGAATGCTAAAAATAATTATAATAATGTCATTTTAGTATGTAGATTCCAGTTTATTCATCAAAGGACAGAACTCTCTTATTGCACGAAATAATCAAGAAAAGAGAATTTTGTGTGTGCAGTGTGAGAGGGTCTTTAAGCAGTGTAAAGTCAGAAAAATATTGGTGATCTCTATGCTTGGTATTATCATACAAGTCTGTATGTACTCCATACAAAAATTCATGCTGTTTATACCACATCTGCGCATCAGTTTATAACCTCGCATAATTTAATGTTGTGTGTGAGCGTACTAACCTGTGATCCGACCGTCTTCTTGTTTGAGCGCCCTCCTTTCGGAGCCTGTCTCATTGGATGAGTCGTGGCCGATCCGGCTCGAGATTTCTTCTCGTTAGGATCAACCTTCTCCTCGAACAGTTCTGCCACCAGTTCAAACTACAAACACAGGAACCAGTTTACTGTTACTATAGCAACTTTTAAATTAATGAATCATTTTTCAGTAGTATGGATAATTAATCATTATTTAAGCCCACCTCTGACATCTGGATATTTGTAAAACAACATAAATGAGTGTTACCATTCAGAAGTATTTTTTGTGATATCCCATTTTCCGTGACATCACATTTTCTGTCAAATCCTATTTTCAATGACATCACATTTTCTGTGACATCACATTTTCTGCAGGGGCTTCTATCTTATTCTTCCTGACTCAATATATGTTGATATGGTCCTTCAGCACTGTTATTATTTTCTGATATCTGACATTTTTAATCAGTCAGACAACTCACCTAACTGGCCCGGAGGATGCTAATGTCATCCTCCACCACTGCTATTAGTTTCTGATATCTGATATCTATTAACATTCAGACAACTCACCTCACTGGCCCGGAGGATGTTGATGTGGTCCTCCAGCACAGTGTCGCGGTTCTTCTCTAGGAAGCCGTCGGCCTGGTACTCCACGCGGTCAGCGAAGTGGTTGATGATGAAGGCTGACCTTGACATTCGCGGCTTCTCAAAGTGCTTGGCCTTACCCAGGTGTTTGTCGTACAGCTTCTGGCACCAGTTCTCGTCCGAGCCCTTCGGCATCTGTCACAGATTTAAACAAATATCTTAGACTTATCTTATTCTGGTTGTAACGCAGCATTTGATTGGATAGAAAAAACTTTGTTAAATTTGTATAACTTGGTTGGCACGTCACAAGACACGTCACAATGCTTTGCGGATTATAAAGCATAAATTCACCAACCCAGGTTATACTCATATAACTTGGGTAGACATTGAGTTGATTTCTTAACAAAACTAAAGTCTGAGACAGGTCCATGTTTTTTTCCCTTTTATGTCAAGTTTCAACTTCCGTCATAATAGTCAAATAGTGGACCAATCAAAACAATGTTTCAAGTCTGATTTTTAGATTAAGTCCCTGGATGTATCAAGAAGACCATATCAAATAAATGGTTAAAAAAAGTTAATTCTTGCTGTAGGTGAATTAATGAACTGTAATTAATCTACTTGTACTCCTACCATTGTAACATGATCCAACCATTGTACATGTATTATCAATGTATCAACATTGTATCATCCATGTATCATCAATAATATCATCAATGTACCATCAATGTATCATCATTATATCATCATTGTATCTTCCATGTATCATCATTATATCATTAATGTATCATCATTATATCACTGTATCAATACTGTATTAATACTGTATCATTCAATATTAACCATTTGCTGGTAGCTACTGAGGGGATGTAATGTATATTCATGGGGGCCAATTTTTCAAATTTGTGGATTGTGGGTTTTCTGCTAATTTGTGGGGATGTAATTTCATGGATGTATCAGTTTTCAGTTTCAGTAAAATAACTAACTCTTTCAAAATTTGTTTTCATCAAAGATGTAAATTCGTGGGGGAGGGCTACTGAGCCACCATGAACTTTAATGATTCCACAATAATTAACCAGCTGTTATTAATTATAATTAATTGCAACAGTTATTTAATTACCTTGCATTCTTCGTCTAGCAGATCCAGAATTCCAAGCTTACTCTCGATCAAGTCGATACACGGCTGGTTGTCATAGAAATCAATAAACGACCACTCAATGGCCTCACGGACGTATTCTTCTTGCTCCAACTTAAATACGTGCTAAAAATAGACAACAGAAATGGTGCCTAAATAGAACACAAAATATAATAGTCACATAAAATACAAACTCTCATTGGAAGTATTAATATTTATATTTTGAAGTGTCGTTGCCTGTGATAACACGTCTAAGTATCAAATTTCTACTATGTAACCCATAACTTCAAATGACTGAGGCACAAGTTGGGTTTGCTTATTTATATTTCAATATTTAATCATACGATGGCTTAAAGTTATATAAGTAATAAGGAATCATTCTTTAAATATTATGAGGTGATTATTTCGGTCGGGGCGTGATCAAATTTATTATAAAGGCCTTTGGGCTTTATTGGATTCGATCACGCCATGACCGAAATTATCACCTCATAATACTCAAAGAATGATTCCTTATTCCTTAAATAGTTCACACATTACACTGGAACATTACACAAGATAAAACAAGCTTCAAATTGATTGAGATGAGTAGCAATAAGACGCTTGCCTATATCAAAAAATAAGTTTACATTGAATATCTGTATATGTCGTATTTGCTTTGAAGAAATAAACAACAAATTATTCTAAAATTAAGGTAGATCTATAATTTGAGGACCATCCAGCCTCCTTAAAAGATGTGAAACCCATCTCTTCCTGTGTGTACCACCTTAATACACACTTGTTTGTGTTTTCTCTACATCAATAGACTTATATATACTTACCATATTGTTTGTGCTTTATCTACATTAACAGACTTATATATACCTACCATATTGAAAATCTGCTGCAGCTTCTCGTTTGCATAGTTAATACAGAACTGTTCAAAGCTGTTCACTTCAAAAGTTTCAAACCTGGAAAAAAATATATAAAAATTATATTTACAAATGTATAGTTAGTATAGACCATTATATAAAACAATGATAAAACTACAGTAAGTGCACACTATGATATTTAAGACTGACATATGATACAGTACTGGTGAAACTAAAGTTCATTAAAACTAGTTGTAGGTTTGAACAAGGATAAGTCTAAATCACAAACATTGCAGAGTTCTGTGGCTTCAATCCAGGACTGATCGAGATTTTGACTGAGTTGACCCACACTGGGTGAGGTTTTGACTAAGTTGACCCACACTGGGTGAGGTTTTGACTAAGTTGACCCACACTGGGTGAGGTTTTGACTAAGTTGACCCACACTAATAAAATGGAGGTTTCCAATGATTGGGTACACTCCAATATAGAGCTAACTTTAGCAATCACCCGTAGATATCCTGTACAAAGGTAACTTCAGCACTCACCTGAAGATATCCTGATGTGTACAAAGGTAACATTAGCACTTACCCATAGATATCTTGTAAGGTTACGGAAGAACTCACCCTTAGATATCTTGTATAAAGGTAACTTTAGCATTCACCCGTAGATATCCAAAACACCGATAAACTTGGTGGACTTGTACAGGGGTAACTTTAGCACTCACCCGTAGATATCCAAAACACCGATAAACTTGGTGGACTTGTATAGGGGTAACTTTAGCACTCACCTGTAGATATCCAAAACACCGATAAACTTTGTGGACTTGTACAGGGGTAACTTTAGCACTCAACTGTAGATATCTTTTATAAAGGTAACTTTAGCACTCATCCATAGATATCCAGGATTTGTTCAGGGGTAACTTTAGCACTCACCCGTAGATATCAAGGACACCAATAAACTTGGTGGACTTGTACAGGGGTAACTTTAGCACTCACCCGTAGATATCCAGAACTTGTATGAATGTAACTTTAGCACTCACCCGTAGATATCCAGGACTTGTACAGGGGTAACTTTAGCACTCACCCGTAGATATCAAGGACACCTATAAACTTTGTGGACTTGGTATTGCTGTGTAGAGCTCGGTTGATTTTCTCCACGATCCAGTTAAAGGTCTGTGCGTAGATGTGTTTGGCTAAAGCGTCCTGAGCAAACGAAGCCTAAACAAGAAAAAAAAATCAGTATTTGATAACAAGAAAATTCTGCCGATAGCAAACAAAGCTTTGATACAAACTTCAATGCAGAAATTTAATTTTAAAAAAAATAAAAGCTTCATTTAACTAGATATGTTAGGCTATATACCCACAAAAATGTACCTCAGAAACAATAAGATTTATCTGAAATGCACTGAAATTTACCTCATATATATTGAGATTTACCTGAGATACATCGAGGTTTACCTCAGATTGACTGAGATTTACCTGAGATACATTCAGATTTACCTGAGTAACAATGATATTTACCTGAGATCAAGATTTTTTGCCTGAGATACAGTGAGATTTACCTGTGATATATTCTGATTTACCTCAGATACAGTGAGATGTACCTGAGATAGAATGAGATTTACCTGAGTTAAGGTGAGAGGTTTTGTAAGCACTTCTCCTACAGTGACAATCTTTTTGTGACATAACCACATCCTCATTTGAGATTCTTCTATTCCCAGCAGCTTACACATAATGCTTAAGTGTTTATCATCCTTCTGTAGACAAAAAACAGAATAAATATATAATCCAATAGAGAAAATGTATTATATCACAGAATTGGCAAAATACAGTACTGTTTAAAAGTATTGAGATATCTTTGTGAATGGTCTTACTTATGAAAACTTTGTCACAATCAAATTTTGTTCAAAGTTTTGCTATTACAGATAGATGCAAGAACTTAGTCAGCAAGTATTTGGATTATCAACAAATTATGATGATGAAAGTACAAAATGTCTGCTCATGATTGGTAGAGTGTAAGAAAATTTTCAAGAATTTCCATTAACATTGAATGACCTTGATTTTGTTTACTTTTTATATTGACTGCCCTGTTTTTGGACAATACTAAGATTGACTCACCTTAATTTCAGACAATATTAACATTTATTGACCTTAATTTCGGACAATATTAAGATTGACTGACCTTAATTTCGGACGATTCGCCATCCGCCTCCCGGATCTTCACGTTCCCAAAATGGAGGACGGCCGACTGAATCTGGAAGATCATCATCTGGTCTTTTTCTGTGATCCCTGAATTCCATAGAGAAAAAATAATGATTGATAAGTATGCAGCATACTGTAACCATGTAACATTTGGCTATGTATAATGTATTCTATCTATCATATTTAACTTTCTGATTTTCCCTAAATCAAGTAAATTACTAAATGTCATCTATACATTTATATATATACTAGGCCAATTGAGAAATGTTAAGAAAACTTATTGAAATATCAGTTTCCATCTATTATCATCCATGCTAAATATAATATATAATATATTTACAGTAAATACAATAAATATAAATCAAAAAGTGAGAGTAGACTTCAATTGTAGCAGAGGCAGTCTGGACGCTGGTCCTTTTCTGGACTGGTACCCTAGTCCTTTTCTGGACTGGTACCCTGTCCTTTTTCTGAACTGGTACCCTGGTCATTTTTCTAGACTGGTACCCTGTCCTTTTTCTGGACTGGTACCCTGAACTTTTTCAGGACTGGTACCCTTACCTAGCATGGTGAGTGCATCTCTTGCTGACAACATGTCCTCCGCATCGTCCACACCGTCGATCTCCGGTGCCATGCCGTGACTCGTGTAGTAGAAATCGTCTGGTGACACTGGAAATAATCATCAAAGTAATGAGAGTACTGACTCCTGTTAGCAGGGCGGAATGGCTGTTTTAAGATTAGACTAAGTTTCATGTCCTCATCAAAACAAGAACTCATCAATTTAAGGAGTGAGGTGAAGAGTTCTTTACTTATTGAAGAAGGAGCTCTTAAGGGAGTTTGATTTAGTGTCTTGTACTTAAAACTTTTTACGTTCCCACTTGAACGGTGAGTGCACTCAGAGCACACTCTGAGCGAACAGTGAGCGCACACTCAATGGAATTTGGTGAGTACTTATGACCAGTGAATGTGACTGAGCACAGAGCGCAAACGAAGCGCAAACGGAAGTGAACAGTGAACACATAATGAACAATATGTGAATGCAAGATGAACGATTTATTCCGAGTGCCTCAAGAGTTATCCTTACATTATGTTTCGTCGGTAATCAGGAAAAAATAACAGTAAACTACATGTATGTATTGTTATCAGCCTAAATATTATATTATGCGACTGAACGACAAATGAACACTGAACGAAGGGTGAGTGGAAGGCGAATGCTTTGTGAACACACCATGAGCGCACATTGAGCGCTTTGTGAATGGTGAGTCTGAATGGAGAGCACATGTAAACGCACGGTGTCCGCACTGTGAGTGCGCGTTGAATGCATGGAAAAATGGGAAAGTAGAATGTTTCAGGAACTGTACAGAAACAAGAGCTCTTCAATGACAGGAGGTAGTTTTACTGCATTATACTTACTGAGACAGAACTTCTTGAACTCAGGGCGGTCCCTAGAGGCACACAGCTGATAGAAAATGTGGTAGTTCCTCTCCTCTGCAGCTTGGAACACCACCCTGTAAAATCAAAGTACTGAACATGTTTACTGTGAACACCATCCTGTAAAATCAAAGTACTGAACATGTCCACTGTGAAGAATACTCTGTAAAATCAAAGTATCGCAAGTACAGTAAGTAGTGAAATTCCTTGTCATGTTCTTCAATGACACCTCCCTTGTTTATAAATTTTAAGAACTCTAGTCCCTTACACATCACCCCTGTGTTCATGATTGATCTTGTGTGATTTAAGTTTTATTCCTTTGCCTAGAATCTTTTGAAATTTCATAATTGATCTTGACCCATGAATACTGGAATTATTTTTTTTCACTTTAGCTACCCTTCCATGTGCTTAAGATCCCAAACATTTATCTGGATTATTTTCATCAAGTTGAGGTCTGTAACTCTAGTCAAACTCTAATCCTGAAATCTTCTTTTTCTACCTGCTTTTCCTAAAGATTGATGACTTTTTACCTGGATTTTTCCAGCAGGTAGGTCCTCATATGAGCCCCGATAATCGCATTGTTTTTACTGAAGGAAATTTCAATGTACTTCCCAAAGCGACTGCTGTTGTCATTTCTGGTAGTTTTGGCATTACCAATGGCCTACAAAAGGTCAAAGTTCATCATTACATTACCAATGGTCTACAAAGGTCAAAGTTCATCATTACATTACCAATGGCTACGAAGGTTGAAGTTCATCATGACATACAGCCAACATTGATAATGTCATCATGTTAAAATAAACAGAATGGGTGCTACTCACCTCCATGATGGGGTTGAGTTGAGATAGAATTGGGATAAAGGGCTCGTACTCACCTCAATGTTGGGTTAAGTTCAGATAGAGTTGAGATACTGGGCTCGCACTCACCTAAATGATGGGGTTGAGTTGAAACAGAGTTGAGATAAAGGCTCGCACTCACCTCCATAATCGGGTTCGATGCCAGAACTTTCTGCTCCACCTGCGTCTCGGCCTGAGATCCGCCCACCATTGCAAAATATCTCATGGCGTACTTGGCTGAGACAGTCTTCCCCGCCCCTGACTCACCAGACACAATGATGGACTGGTTCTTGTCAAACCTGAAGAAGATAACCAGAAAAAAATGTTTAAGCCATTTGTAAAACTGTCCCTGAGTTCTAGTGTAGATTTCTGTGCTTACTCAGATTTTCTCATCCGATTCGCTTTCAACTAAAATTGTACCGTGTGACCACTTAAGTCAAAAGTCCAAAGCAAAGTCTGAAGTTGATTAAAAATCTGAAGTTTGTCTGATTTTTAATCAACTCTCTGGCAGGAATTGTAACACCACAATGACTTTTCCCGTAAAACAAAAATAATGAATAGGTTTTATAAATTGAAAATTGATTGTAAAATTGTATTGTATGACCACCTCAACATTTGACTCCAATCGACTTACCTATGCAAGTGGATTGAAAATAGTGTCGCATCTTGTGCCGCACTTTTATACCGGAGCTTGTATGATTACACCATTAGAGAGGAGTTTGTATGCCTAGCGGTATGGAATACACACCTGGACATGAGTTTGAACGCCTCCTCTGCCACGGCGAAGATATGTGGGTCCATGGTCCCCATGTCCTGTCCGCTGTACATCTGTATGAGTTCATTGCCGTAGATGGGCAGCTGTTGGTACGGATTAATGGCCACCAGAACAATCCCACAGTACGTGTAGATACAGTTCCTCTCCAGAAACCGGACTTGTAGGTTATACAGCACTAAAAGATATCAAAAATCAAAGTACTGATAGGATTCAAAGCAATGGAAAATAAAAGAGAATCAAAGTATTGAAAATCCTGGTAGATCATACAGGACTAAAAGATATCAAAAATCAAAGTACTGATAGGATTTAAAGCAATGGAAAATAAAAGAGAGAATCAAAGTATTGAAAATCCTGGTAGATCATACAGCAGTAACATTCATCATTGTAGGTGTATCACCAAAGTGTCTTCATGCCTCTTTAAGGCTGCCACGATACATCATGGCATCACACACCAAAATTCCAACCCAGCTTGTTTCAATTAAATCAGTTTCTACTGCTATTCAGAGGTTTTTAGCAATACCATAAAATTTCTTACACAAAATTTGAAATACTGGTTCACTTCAAAGCTTTTGAGAAACCAAAATTGTCAAAATTGATCAGAACATATACTGGGTACATTTATTAAACAATGTTCTGTTAAAGCCAATTTAATCAAGGCAAAAAAATATCCAATAGTCAATTAAAAACAGTTTATAAATCTTTTTGTTACATACCTTCTGGTTCATTTAGGTAGCTTAGCGATGTCAAATCATTTTCTCCAATCAAAATCTCAGGATTCCTTAAGTGTGGAAGACGTTTTTTATCTTTAATTGCATAATCTCTCTCCTGTTAAAATTGAAAAGTAACACATTAATAGATCTACTAGGTATTTATCCACCTTAGCTCAATATATGTTTTTGGTACAGAAAAGTATTTAGCCTCCAATTTTGAAATCAATTTTTATTCTCATTTCCCTTTTTGGATAACATTAGGACACATATTAATTTTTAGTTTTCATCCCCGCCCACCCCTCTGAAAAAGGCCCATCCCAATGCATTTTATCTTATTTTGAAAAAAAAAATTGTGTGGAAATTTTTTTTTGGGAAAAAAAGAAATCGGGCTTGGTTTACAAAAAAATCAAAACATTTTAATGGCTGCCTGCAAAAATGTGGATTACCGTTTTATTCCAGTCATGTTTGTTATCATAACGATACAAATGTCTTCATGCATTAACTGTTAAGTCCAAGTAAAATGAAATTAAAATACTACTAGTGTGTTTGTTTACTCATATTAGCATTAACAGTTTAAAAGAATACAGCTGTTTTTATTTCTAGAATATGAACAGTGAAAATAGTGGCTTTAAAATTAAAAATAATAAATAAAATCTGCCCACCCACCCTATATTTTTTGCAAATCAGGATGAGAATCTAAATATCAATTTTATGTGGCCTTCTGAGACTTTTTCTTATTTTAAAACTCTATTTATGTAATGCAGTGATTGTATACAATTTAAGGCACTTGTTAAGAAGGGTTGGCTGATGATAGTGATGTTCCAATCATCGATTATAATCGAAAATCAATCGATTGTTATAGCATTCTATGATATTTACAGTCGGTACCATTGTTCATTTTTTTCTCATCCTACTTTTCAATAAATGTAGAAAATTCATTTTTATCTTAGTTTATGAATATTGTGTGAACAGATAAGGAAATCTCTCTTTCATGAACAGGTAAGGAAATCTCTATCATTAACAGGTAAAGAAATCTCTCTATCTTAACAGGTAAGGTAATCTCTCTATCATGAACAGGTAAGGAAATTTGCTGGGGGGTTTTTATCCTGCAATTATTATTCTATGTACATCTGTCAAACAAAATATCTTTCTATCATTATCTTATTGTGGTCGCTGACCACTGCTCAGGAAGCCCTTACAACAAGGAGGTAATTAACAATGATTGTTAACGAGTCGTTAATGTCACACAATAATGACCACTCCATAACCACATCTGACAGCAGTACAGAGAGAGAGAGAGAGAGAGAGAGAGAGAGAGAGAGAGAGAGAGAGAGAGAGAGAGAACCTCTTGTTAACCAATAATTAGATAATGAAAATATGAACTCCAATAACATTTTAACAAGTATGCACAAAATCCAATACCTTTCATACAAAAATAAGACATTCATTATTTGGTGGTTTAAACCATTCATATCTCCCCTTGTCAAGACAGTCTAATAAGATGTTTGCAAATCATGACAAACAGCCGGTCATGCTTTGTTCTGTGTGACAGGTATATCAGGTGTACAGGTAGCTATAGATGTACTTACAGGTAACAGTTTACCTGTCAATGTCAGGGGTCAGATAAATCTACAGCTGATACAGGCACCGTGTATCCCTCTGTAATGTGTGTGTATGATAACTTAACAGAACTAACAACATGGACACAGCAGCAGAAGAATTCAAGGGGAAACAATTGTCTCTCTATCCTTGGTGTCCCTATATCTTTTTTTCTTATATCTCTTTGCTTATTATTGTCTTTATTCCATTATCCCTTGCTCTATCTACACTGTTTCCTTTGTCTGTGTGTGGTCTCTCTCTCTCTCTCTCTCTCTCTCTCTCTCTCTCTCTCTCTCTCTCTCTCTCTCTCTCTCTCACCTCTGAACTATCCTTTATCTGTATCCGGATAGTTTTCTGCCCTGTGTAGTTCTCCAGTAGCGCTCTCTCTCTCTCTCTCTCTCTCTCTCTCTCTCTCTCTCTCTCTCTCTCAACTATCCTCTATCTGTATCCCGATGGTTTTCTGCCCTGTGTAGTTCTCCATTAGCTCTGCTCCGACCCTCTCTCTGTCTCTCTCTCTGTCTCTCTCTCTCTGTCTCTCTGTCTCTGTCTCTCTCTCTCTCTCTGAACAATCCTCTATCTGTATCTGGATAGTTTTCTGCCCTGTGTAGTTCTCCAGTAGCTCTGCTCCTCTCTCTCTCTCTCTCTCTCTCTCTCTCTCTCTCTCTCTCTCTCTCTCTCTCTCTCACCTCTGAACTATCCTCTATGTGTATCCGGATGGTTTTCTGCCCTGTGTAGTTCTCCAGTAGCTCTGCTCTGAACCCTCTCTCTTTCTCTCTCTCTTTTTCTCTCTCTCTCTCTCTCTCTCTCTCTCTCTCTCTCTCTCTCTCTCTCTCTCTCTCTCTCTCTCTCATTCTTACCTCTGCACTATCCTCTATCTGTATCCTGATAGTTTCTGCCCTGTGTAGTTCTCCAGTAGCTCTGCTCCGACCCTTTCTCTGTCTCTCTCTCTGTCTCTCTCTCTCTGTCTCTCTGTCTCTGTCTCTCTCTCTCTCTGAACAATCCTCTATCTGTATCTGGATAGTTTTCTGCCCTGTGTAGTTCTCCAGTAGCTCTGCTCCTCTGTCTCTCTCTCTCTCTCTCTCTCTCTCTCTCTCTCTCTCTCTCTCTCTCTCTCACCTCTGAACTATCCTCTATGTGTATCCGGATGGTTTTCTGCCCTGTGTAGTTCTCCAGTAGCTCTGCTCTGAACCCTCTCTCTTTCTCTCTCTCTTTTTTCTCTCTCTCTCTCTCTCTCTCTCTCTCTCTCTCTCTCTCTCTCTCTCTCTCTCTCTCATTCTTACCTCTGCACTATCCTCTATCTGTATCCTGATAGTTTTCTGCCCTGTGTAGTTCTCCAGTAACTCTGCTCCGACCCATACTTTCTCTTCATCAGGTACCCATATTCTGGCACCCTGCCAAAAAAATATAAATAACTTTAATTAAGTGAGTAAATTAACAACCTCAATACATGTAATAAAGTGCCTCAATACATGTAATAAAGTGCCTCAATACATGTAATAAAGTGCCTCAATACATGTAATTTAAGAAATGAAGATAATAATTTTTCTATTGATCGACGTATCAAAGAAAAAATTGACCGGAAAACTTCATCAATGCGCGTAGTAAACGTTGTGGTAACTAGATAGTCAGTGATGTACTTAAATGGTATATCTGCGATTTGGAATGCGCCAAAGGAGTTGATGCGCGATGCAATACTCACAACTTTGCTTTACGATGATTATTCTGATGACCGATCATGTACGTATGTAAATTTAAAAATCATCGTTACAAAATTTGAACAGCAGTGTTACCTTGAAAGTGTATAGGCCTATATGTTCGTTATAATTATTCTGGAAAAGGAACAGCCAGCATCGCAGTAATGTTGATTGATCTCAAACAGACGAAATCGTGAGAAGACGCTTAATTTTCTATTTCGTGAATCAAATACTGTGTTTTGTTTATTTGTTAAGGTTAAACTTTCAAGTGTTTTATGTTTATAAAGTTGTATTTTGTTTGCTGACAATAAAGCAGACACAATTTTACATTTTGTTGACAGTGTTTATTTAGGAAATTCCCATCCTATAAATAGTGTTAGATCAGAACAGTTAAGAAAAGTAGATCCGGCAAAATTTTATTGATGCAGGTATCAAAGAAATTTTTAGACCAATCAGAAACGCCAATATCTCATCAAACGAATAAATATTAAATGATAAAGTGCCTCAATACATGTACGAAAGTGTCGCAATACATGTACGAAAGTGTCTCAATACATGTAATAAAGTGCCTCAATCTATATATATGCATTAAAAATTATGATGACATTTTCCAAAAACACTGTAAAAGTTGGTAACTAGTGAAAGAAGAAGGGACAGTTTATTCCAATATTTGCCCTAATATTCAAAACCTGTTTAAATCTCATGAAAATGCAAATATATCATTTTGAATACATGTGTATATAAGGTACCAAGTTATACACTTTTATCTTGTTTTAAAAAATAACTATGACTTCAAACATGGACAGCTGCGGACATAGTTTCCTAAAAAAAATAACCACTCAACAATTGGTATCTTCTGCTCAGTTTTATGAAAATTACTGGAAAATGCACTGCTTTTGACGTCCCAATTACCCTTGTAAAAATATAATCAGGTAACTATTTATAGATTCTTAGTTTATGGGTATTTCTGTGTAAATAAATGTTGCATTTTCATTTTTTGTGATATTTTAAAAAATCACTCTAAAACAGGGCAAAATATGACTGAAACTGTACCTAGTTCTTTGTTTTGAATTATAGATAACACATCAAGCACCAAACCATTAAAGACTAATAATAACTTTTTATGGTGGTATGGGACATCTGCTGATATTAATGTGGATTAAAGTACATTATAATTAACAGACTTTTAAAAAATTTCAAATTTTACAAACAATATTTAGCCAAAAAATAGCTTGTAAAAATATTTGCAGAGGTAGAAATTGTAAAACCCTGGGAAAGAAAATGCTTATATAATTACACTTCATTTCATTGTTTATTTCGATAAACAATACATCACAACATGGAAGTGTCCCAAACCACCTTAAAAAAATCTAAGAAGCCAAGCTAAGTAATATTGTTTTAACACTAGTTATATTATCCTGCGAGTTCACAGCTCTAAACTACAACACACTGTGGAATCATGGGAATTGCGGTGGCCTGTGGTGGTAGATATCTAGGATACCCTTGTCAATTCACTCAAAATAAATACATTCTCAAAAACTTGAGAATAATGACTTTAACATTCATACAATTGCTGTCACAAATGAAAGTCCGCAAAAATACATGAAGAAATTCTTAATCTTAAAAACATGGTCGCCTCATTCATGATTCCACAGTATTGTGTTAAGAAGAGTTCAAAATAGATGTTAATTAGTTATAAATTAGCTGTTAATTAAGCATTAACTAAGTCTCAATCACTACACACAGCATATTAAACAGAATCTGAAATCTAAGAAACTTGGTTTCTACATATATTTGGTGATGCTGATGAGTCCACTGCATTGGGTTAATCAGTAGAACTGATGCTAATTAGACATTAATTAGCTGTTAATTAGGCAATAACCATCACCAAACACCCACACCATTACACATACAGACCTTGACGTAAACTTGGCTGATCTCCGAATCCTTTAGAAAAGTCTGAAAATGAAATCGCCTGTAAATGTCAGACACCGCGAATCGTAACTTTTCCATTCACAGAAAAACTGATTAATACCAGCAAATCATAATCTAATACCTACAGAAAAGTCTCAAAATAAAATCGCCTGTAAATGTCAGACACTGCGAATCGTAACTTTTCCATTCACAGAAAAACTTATACACACAAATCGTATCTACCGGTAATACCTACAAAAAAGTATCAAAATGAAATCGCCTGTAAATGTCAGACACTGTGCATCGTAACTTTTCCATTCACAGAAAAACTTATACACACAAATTGTATCTAATACATATAGAAAAGTCGGACAATGAAATCGCCTGTAAATATGTTAGTCACAGCAAGCAGTTACTTTTCCATTAAAAAAAAACTACACTTTTTAACTTCAGAACGGATAAACATCCAAGTGGATTATCTCGCTGGATTATCCTTTGATTGGATTATCATCTCATTGGATTAATCCTGAGATTTTTCATAGTAAGGCTCTAGATCCCTGTTCCATGTGACTGGGGACCTACAGTAGTATTGAGGCTAACTATCAGAATATTTATTCATAATGACAGAATGCTGGTTCAAGTTGTACAGATTTGATGATTACACAAATAAATGGTTTGATGTAATTATCCCTTGGCAATGTGTAACAATTGATTCATACATACACCAACAGAGAAAAAGGCCAGAGTAGGTTCAATTTTTGTTCTTCATCAACCTAGTTTTAAAATGGTGTCCCATAATTAAGTACTAAATACTGTGGAATCATTAGAATTCGTGGGGGCCAATATTCGTGGATTGCTGAAATTTTATAGGTTCATGGGGACTTAATTTCGTGTATTTTCTAATACCTACAAAAGGAAATATGACTTTTAATTCTAATTTATTAATTCGTGGAGGATGTTAATTCGTGGCTGAGAGGTACCCACGAATTCCACGAAAATTGAACCCCCACCAAATCTAATGAATCTACTAACAGTAGCTCTCTCTGTAAATAACAGCAGTATACTCTATGGAACATCAGTGACCCATTCAACTCCTCTTAAAATTGTTGTTATCAAGATGATGAGAGTGGGTTGTTTTTCTAAAGAAACTAAATCATTACTGAGATACTGGAGATACAAAATATTACAGTGTAGTTCAGTCAGGGCTCACATTTGGGCATCTGGTACAAATTGACCAAGCGGTATACCACCTGACCAAGCGGTTAATGACCTAACAAGACAAATAGGGGTACTGAATTCAACTCCAGGTCACGCCACAATCTTTATCTTGCCTTTTACATTCAACATATTGGGAATAGAGAATTAGGGGAGGGGGGTTAAACTTGCCCAAACATTTACTTCCCATAAAGTTTTAGGGCTCTATCTCACAATAAGGACTTGATCTCACAACAAGGACTCTATCTCACAACAAGGACTCTATCTCACAATAAGGACTTGATCTCACAATAAGGACTTTATCTCACAATAAGGACTTGATCTCACAATAAGACTCTATCTCACAATAAGGACTTGATCTCACAACAAGGACTCTATCCAACAACAAGGACTCTATCTCACAATAAGACTCTATCTCACAATAAGACTCTATCTCAAAATAAGGACTTGATCTCACAACAAGGACTCTATCCAACAACAAGGACTCCATCTCACAATAAGACTCTATCTCACAATAAGACTCTATCTCACAATAAGACTCTATCTCACAATAAGGACTCTATCTCACACCAAGACTCTATCTCACAATAAGACTCTATCTCACAATAAGACTCTATCTAACAATAAGACTCTATCTCAAAATAAGGACTTGATCTCACAACAAGGACTCTATCCAACAACAAGGACTCCATCTCACAATAAGACTCTATCTCACAATAAGACTCTATCTCACAATAAGGACTCTTTCTCACAATAAGACTCTATCTCACAATAAGGACTCTATCTCACAAAAAGACTCTTTCTCACACCAAGGACTCTATCTCACAATAATTTAATTCTGGTTGTAACGCGGCATTTGATTGGATAGAAAAATTTAGTTAAATTTGTATAACCTGGTTTGCACGTCACAAGACACGTCACAATGCACCAACGTACTAATTCACTTGACGTTACGTTTGAATTTTGAACAGATTTATATCATTTTTAAAAGTAAAATGGACTCAATTTGTACAGCAAATTCCAGAAAATTAAATTATAAGGAATGAACTCAATATCTACCCAAGTTATACTCGTATAACCTGGGTTGGAGCAATTTACGCTTTTTTATAATCCGCGAAAGAAGAATCACTTGAACGTCATAGTAGCCTCCCTTGGATACATGCGGATTATAAAGCGTAAATTGCCCCAACCCAGGTTATACGAGTATAACTTGGGTAGACATTGAGTTCATTTCTTAAATAAGGCTCTATCTCACAATAAGGACTGTATCTCACAGTAATACTCTATCTCACAACAAGGACTCTATCTCACAATGAGGACTATCTCACAATAAGAATCTATCTCACAACAAGGACTCTATCTCACAATAAGGACTCTATTTCACAACAAAGACCCTATCTCACAATAAGGACTCTATCTCAAAATAAGACTCTATCTCAAAATAAGACTCTATCTCACAATAAGGACTCTATCTCACAACAAAGACTCTATCTCACAGTAAGACTCTATCTCACAATTAGGACTCTATCTCACAAGAAAGACTCTATCTCACAGTAAGACTCCTCACAGTAAGACTCTATCTCACAATAATACTCTATCTCACAACAAGGACTCTATCTCACAATTAGGACTTTATCTCACAATAAGGACTCTATCTCACAATAAGACTCTATTCACAGTAAGACTCTATCTCACAATGAGGACTCTATCTCACAATAAGTCTCTGTCTCACAATAATACTCTATCTCACAATAAGGACTCTATCTCACAATAAGATTCTATCTGACAATAAGACTCTATCTCACAAAAGGTTCTATCTCACAGTAAGACTCTATCTCACAATAAGATTCTATCTCACAAAAAAGACTCTATCTCACAATAAGACTCTATCTCACTATGAGGACTCTATCTCACAATCAGATTTTCTCACAATAAATAAAGAATTTTTCTCACAATAAGAACTCTATTTCAAAATAAGGACTCTATCTTACAATAAGGACTCTATCTCACAACAAGGACTCCATCTCACAATAAGACTCTATCTCACAATAAGGACTCTATCTCACAATAAGACTCTATCTCACTATGAGAACTCTATCTCACAATAAGACTCTATCTCACAATAAAGAATTTATTTCACACTGATGATGGGATACATGTTAAGTTAAGAACTTATCTCAGGGATGATTTATTTACATGTGCAAGAAGTTATTCTTTTTCTTTATTTCTTTTTAAGAATTTCAGAGACAAAATTAACAACTTGTCATATCTACAAAAATATCTGCAACCAGACTTAGATAGTTACAGTCATTTCTAATGAGTTACAGTCATCTCTAAGGAATTACAGTCATCTCTTTGGAGTTACAGTCATCTCTATGGAGTTACAGTCATCTATAAGGAGTTACAGTCATCTCTGAGGAGTTACAGTCATCTCTATGGAGTTACAGTCATCTCTAAGGAGTTACAGTCATCTCTAAGGAGTTACTGTCATCTCTATGGAGTTACAGTCATCTCTATGGAGTTACAGTCATCTCTATGGAGTTACAGTCATCTATAAGGAGTTACAGTCATCTCTAAGGAGTTACAGTCATCTCTAAGGAATTACAGTCATCAACAACATATACAACAGTTGTATTGGCCTAACCCCACGCAGCATCACAACACACTGTGCTAAATCATCACTGGTAAATGGACAAATTAAGTAATGACTCAAATGTCAGCTACACAGTCTCCCATCTCCAGCTTACTGACTGATGTCACAGCGGGCCATACATTCAGTACACAGTCAGTACCAATCTAGGGGGATTGGAAGGATCAACAAACAGGTCAGGAGTGCTGTAGTGTTGTAATGATGCGAGATGCTGTGAAATGTTTTGAGTATTTTAGAGATGTTTGTGAGATGTTGCATACCATTTGAGATGTTGTGAGTTGTTTTGAAATGTTTTGAGATGTTATGTGTCATAGTGAGATAATTTGAGTTGTGAATTATTTTGAGACATTGTGGGTTGTTGTGAATTGTTTTGAAATGTTGTGAGATTCTTTTAAGAAGCTGTAAGATGATGTGAAATTTTGATTCTGTGAGATATTGTGAGATATTATGAGTTGTCATGAGTTGTTTGTGAGTTGGTGTAAGATTCATAACTCTTTTGAGAACTGGTATACAACTTTCACCTTCAGGTAATATTCATTATTTAGAATGTCATTCATAGTATATCTGTTTTAAATTATCTTTTGACACTACCGCTTCAAACAAAATACCCAATTGCAACTTTCATTATTTCATTTTCGCTATCATTTGTAATTGCATTATGGATAATAAAGATATCCGATGGTTAGATATACCAGGACTTGAGATGGGACTTTTTAAAAGACCAGCAATCCTTAAAAAAATATGAGCTGAATTTTTTTTTTACGAAAATGTTATTTTCTACTAATATGACAAAAAATACCATGGATTTTTAATTTGTGTTAGCCTTATTTTTGTGGGAAAAGCCATTAAGAAGCCTTAATTGAAGCAAAATTGAATTATTGTCGTCCTGTACAAAAAATGAACTGCTATATATTCCTAAGAAGCTAAATCTTTCCTCTGACAAAAATTAATTTTTATATTAATAAATTTCATTTTAAAAAAATGAATTTTTCAAATCTTATTTTTTCATAAATGTTTAAGTTACATATTGACTTAGCATACTAGCAGGTTTTTGCAGCAAAATAAAATTCTAGAAAATACAGCTCATATTGCTTTAATGAAAGACTAAAAACTTTATTATAAGGCAACTAAAGGGGGGTCCTTTTTTTCGAATAACTGAAAAAAGCTGGAGGTGACGCTCATATAGGCAGGGTCACTTATTAGGGGTGATATGTTTTTTTGTTGCACAATGATAGGTTTATGTTGCATTGTCTCATGTAAAATCAAAAGACTGAGAGTAATTAATAGAGAGCATTCACCTTTGTTTCTACATGACAGGTAATAGAAGGTAAATTTCTTCAAACAGTTACCAACAGGCCTGAGTAAAATATTCATGTATAAAGTGAGACTCCGACTTTCTTTAATTTGAACCTTGCTTATAATCTTGTGTAGGGGTTGCAATGGGAAAATTTTCAGAGAGAACCATTTTAACAAGGCCTTGGACTTTTGGTACGGCGTAATTATCTATTTCTTGCGTCCAAACAAGTTTAAATTGATGCTGATTTCAAGCGTAATGAACACTGATTGGTTAGTCTTAGCTCAAAAACCAGACAAATCTTGTTGATTTCAAAGAGCCATGGCTGAGTGGCCTACAATGAAATAGACTGGCCTATGTCACATTGCTGTTTGACCCAAGTACCCAAAGTCCAAGCTCTTGCTAAAATTGTTCTATTTCATAATCATTTGATTCAAAATGTCTAGTTTTTATATTGATTCATTAACAGCATGACAAATGTAAATTATCTATTCGACTTATCCTCAAATGTTTGTTAACTTTCATACACAGGAAATATTTTAAAGTTTATTTGTAACGGCGAGAAGAAGATAAAAAATTTGCTGTAAAAAGGAAATTGCTGTCCTGTTCAACTCAGAAATGTTTTCAACAAAAAAACATGCACAGAGCAAGAAAACAGAATGTTCTCCTAGAGTCTGATCAACAACAAGTCTTACTCTGTGTTTTAAATCTAACATTGTAAAAAAAAAAAAAAGAGAAACCGACAACACTGACTCCAATCAGGTGTGAACATCTCTGAATCTATCTCCAACGAGGTGTGACCGTCCGCTAGACATTTAACTGAAGTTAAAATCCTGGTGACATAACCCCGAGACTTTTGACACTGTGATTGCGCAATGCTTCGGCTATCAGCTGATTCCCTGCCCACACCGAGGTCCTGGTGTAACATCCTTGTAACCTCAGATTTATCAAATTCTATAAAACCCAGTACATTAAAACTCCACAAAATTAAAATGTCCGCTATATCTAAGTAGTTATACAAATGCTGCATTGATCTTAATAGTATAATAAAACAACAGAGACTTGAAACGTTTTTGAGATACATGATAATCATGTAGATTCCATTTAAAAGATTTTTAAAAATGTATATAAAAAAAACCCAGTCCATATAAAAACAAAGAAATCAAGACTTTTACAGCTTGCTAATTTTTTCTTCCTTCTTTTTTTTTTGGGGGGGGGGGTATTTTAAAAATCTTTGACAACTGACAGTTCATACCCAGAAATTTTTATAAAGAATAGAAATACAACCTTAAGGAGAATATTATTATGGCTCGTCTTTATTTAACCCCCACCACCCCAACCTACCAGCCACCCCCCCCCCCCCCTCTTCTCATTGCTACTGGACATGTAAATTAAGTATAATCTGACAAAAGGACAAGAAGAAATCATCAACGAACCCCCCCCTCCTCCCCTCTCCTCCTGATGTTTTCATTTTCAGTAACACGCCCCCTTCCCCTTCCCCCTCCCCAACCATCCTAAATTTACTGTAGATTCCTAATTCAACGCAAGGAATTAATATCCATGTAAAATCGTGAGAAGCATCCTTTGTGGATTTAAAAATCTCGCCGTTATTTTTCTTGCAGTTGAGAACTATAAGAAGTAATGATAAAAGTTCCTCATTCGCGATTTTATATTCTCGCAATTTGATACAGAACAGTGGGATCACAGAATTAAGTAGTACTGATGGGTGATGGAAAATATCATAATGTAATCTACAGGAAGTGAAATAAAAATCTCATTGTCTCCCTTCCACAGTTTTTTATACACGTAGAAAAGATAATGATTCTGTTGTTCGCTTTATCTGGAAGTGAAATAATTCAAATAAATACCACTTATCTATCCAGTTACATGTTTATTAAGCAAAACAATGATGCATAACTCTGCTGACATTGCCTTTTATAAGTAAACAAGGTCTAGTTTCACAAATGAGATTCATTCAGGGGTTTTTTTGTGAAAAGGTATTAAAAAGCAATGAATATATTTATACCATAAAACAAGGAAATGTTTTAGAGGAGATGTCTTATTTCTTTTTCGCATCTTTTGGTTGCCTAAAATAGTCCCTGGATAAATTTATCCCATAGTGAAAGTAATTTCCTTCCTTAACATATCATTATAACACGCATTCATACAACAAGCAGTCTTAAATTTCATGGAGTTAACAGATCAGTTTAATTCATAATGCTTATCAAAAACACTGAACTCCTTGTAAAAGCTGTAAGCTTCACTCAATGCAAATCAATTCATCAGATCCAATCGGACCAGTGACCTTTATTTATGGGGGGGGGGGGGGGGGGGGTATTGCTGATCTTGCTAAGAATCATATGAATGACTTTTGTTCAATCATCCAGCTCTTTCCCTCTTGTATATGTTTATTGAATGTTTTATGTACATTGGATGTTGTATGTACAGTCTTCATGTTGCCCCTTGAGGGCCCTTAATTGGTTAATAAAGAAATTGAATTTGAAATTGTATAGGAAGTGAGACATCAGTGTAAAATTTTTAATACTTCTTGTAAAGACAGCGCGGTCAATTTTTCTTCAGGTCTACTTTGCGATGTCCAACAATGCTTGTACAATCAATTTGTGGAAAAGACAAGCTTCATAAAGGGGGTAGGGGTTACATTTGTTTATTCATAAAATGAAATTACTGATGCCAGTAATTTGTAACCTTGGTGAGAATGTTGATAAAGAAAAGACAAGTAACTCGTTACTCCAAGTAACTCGTTACTCGAGTTATGCCCGAGGTATGAGGCTTTGAGGGTAATGGGGGATCGGGCCTGGTGGGAGAGGGGCACTCAGGACTCGCTCATTTGGACTCAAATTCACTCAATAAATGCTAATACATACAGAGCCAAAATTAAGTGTGTACGATTCTTATACCGCTACAGTACTTATAACACAGGACACAGGGCACTCAGTCACACATGTAGCAGAAAATTCTTACACACAAACTTCTAAGTGTTCACAACAGAAGTCCACAAACAAGTCATACAAACAATGTGTTTGTATATATACACGAATGCACCAACATCAAACATGGCCAAATACAGGCCACAACATGGAAAGAGTGCCCCAGAGTTTCTAAATTACTCTGCTAGAGTCCACCTGGCCTGCCATAGAATTCCGGATCCGCCTCTCGTTAAACCGTTAACACCTGCCTCAGGTGTGTAATGCATGACACAGGTGACACAACACAGAATCAATTACCGTAAAAACGACCAGAAAAATTCCCTCAGAGGCCTCGGAGTCCAGCGATTTCTGACCATCATATAAGGGGGCCCCTATCATATGATGTGTCCAGGGATTGTAAGAAAGAGTCAACTTTACCTGAACATAAAGTTCCGCAGACGTCATCCTGCTAAATGGCGCCCCTCACTTTTTTCATCCACTCGTGTTGTCAACAATTTATGCCGGGATCGAGTCTCATGGCTACAAGACGGACCTCTGCATCGTTGAATTCTTTTCTCTGACCTCAAGTTTTCTCTCCGCTAGTATTCTCTGTCCGCCCACCCTAGAACTCCGAGTTTTATCTCTGATCTTGTCACTTACACGCTTAACGGTTTTCCAGGTGCACTTCAAACATTCCGCTGACGGACTGTCACCTATCGGAATGATCTCAGGTATTTTCGTCGTGTTGTCGTGTGACGCATGACCTCAACTCCGAGCCCGATCAAATTAAAGACCGGTGTCTGTTGTTTCTGAAATAAATTTTATCCTCACCCGTAGCATAACAATTAAATTACACTCTGGAGTAAGTTTTATTGCAGACACAATCGCATGTGGCCTGAAATTGAAACAAAATTATCTAATCGTGATTATGTTACATATGTGTTTTAAAAATATTTTTGTATCAATTAAATATTTAAATAAAAGTCAGTGCCGTGACGGTGTGTCGAACCGCGGACCTGTCGGGTGTGAATCGGGTGACCTACCCACTAGACTATGTATGTATGTGTCGCTCTCTTTATAGTATTTTTTAAAAACAATATTCCATTAGTCAATCGATGCTTTCAAATGAATATTATTTCGATATTTGTTTTATTTAATACAACCATTTGAAAATTGCCCTCCACCGGGACACATCATCTGAATGTAAGTTAGAATAAAAGTTTAATTTTATGTCTATATATGTACATGTATATATAACATGATTAATTGTTAGATTAATTAGATTATACCTTTATATACGAAATATTCATGAACGAATTTAGAAGAAATAGTTATTTCAAATTGTATCAAAGAACATATAAACCTGTTTGGTGGATCAGTTTGTCAGATCTCTAGAATAACATAAAAAGGGTTATATAATACAAACCTTACGTACACTTTATATAGCTGATTATTTAGATGGTATACACTGTATGAGAACATGCACGTGGATATTGCATGCATTTCATTTTGGATTTTTAAAATATTTATTGTGTAAGTACAATATGATATTATTTATTAACAGGTGTATGTAGCCTACCTATATATATAGCTACGTATAAGGAGTTACTGTACGCTTTGTCCCACCCTTACTTAGGATATGTTATATATTATCATTTGTACTAGCCTTTTATATTTTATAAATACTGTAAACTATGTCCATATCAATTGATAACTTCAATAGTATGGTACATAATACTTGCATGAATTAAGAAGAGAGAAAGAGTTATATTTAAATGTTTGCATCTATCTAATTCTTGTTTAATACGGATATATTTTAGTTATCTGATAATCTTATACTTACCTAAATTTAAGTGCAAATGAAATGCTATACTACGACATGTGTAATTGCAGTTGAGTAATTCTGATTTTCTATCAAGTATTTCTAGAAACGACACGCACATTTATATATTGGAATAAATTTGCGGAATCTCAAAAGTTGTTTACAGTTAAAATTATTTACATTTAAGGAATATATATGATATGGGCCTAAAATGGCCCCCTAAAATGAACATCATCATTTTACTGTAATTCTTTGTTTTCTTTGTACAGATATATATGTGATGTTTTTACATCATGTTTATTATGATTCAAGTGCCCACAGTTTAGAAATATGATATCATAAAAAACTACCTTTTCCCGCCATTTTTGCATTTTTAGCATAAAACAGCTTGTTTTCAAGCTGTTTTTCTTTCAGAAAACATAGAGCGCATGCTTTCAGAACAAACAAAATATTTTAATCAGAGAAGTAACTAGCTAAGACTGATAACTGACAAAAAAATTGTCCTTGTTCAAGCATGCGCTCTATATTTCACATTCGTTAAAAGATAAGAAAAATGTCAATTTTTGACTGATTTTTAATGAGTTATAGAAATAGCGTCACTCCTGACGTCATATACTGCAACTGAGTGCAAAAAAAATCAAATAAATAGGTGAAAAATATATTTTTTATCCACTCTTCAAAAAATTAACATAACATTTTATTGTTCCACTTTAAAAAATGGCGAATTATGGGGGCAAAATTTAACTTATATCATATATAGTTCAAATATAAAATTCTCGTTATCTCATGTAGGGATTTAGCAGTACCTTTTCAGGGACAATATGTGGCCCCTTTTTCCCTAATCAAGCAGTGTTTTTTTTATTTCCAAATGGTGAGCAGTGGTTTTATGTTTATCTCTCTTGGAAAAACACAGTCTAAAATAGCCAAAATGTTCGTAATTTGCCTATATTTAACTCATTTAATAAAGCTACTAATTTAACATCAGTTTAAAAACAATCCGTAAACATTGTCAATTTTAATCCAAATATGAAGTTGGATCATGTTCATACTATAAGTCTCCGCCCCAATTGCCCCCAAATGGCGTTTCCCATAACATGACCGATATATCCCTGTCACAGGTGGTTGCGGAGAGGAGTAATTCGGGATACTAATCAAATCATAGTGAAATATTTTATAAGTCTTTTAGAAGCTTTTTAAAACTTTTAGTAATACATGTACATTTATACAACTTTTGTGAATATAAAAACAACAGTTAAAGTATATATCATTTATAATTTCATGAATGAAATCATTCAAGCACCCCCCCCCCCCCCCCAACCCCCACCCCCAAAAACAAACAAACAAACGAACAAAAACACACTGCATGTACACAGGCGCCCATGAGAAAAGGGTGCTTATGACATTTTTGACAAAACAGAGAAATAACGTCACAAATATATGACGTAACGTTATAACATCGTCTGAAAAGGGTAAAAAATTATAACGCGTCATTTTCATCGTGTATAATTTTTATAACTTTTTTTTTTTTTAATATTTTACATTATTTTAAAATAAACTCTTATTATACTTATGCACACAAATATAAGACTATACATGTATATGGTTTGAGCCTAAAATGCCCCCCCCCCCCTGTAATTCTTTGTTTTTATCTGTATAGATATACATTCGAATTTTTTTCATTTTGATTTAAATGCCCACAATTTAAAAATATGACATAAATTTACATTTTCCCGTCATTTTTGCATTTTTAGCAAAAAATGACTTGTTTTCAAGCAGTTTTTCTTTAATAAAACATTGAGCGACTGCTTGAACGAACAAAGTATTTTCACCAAAGATGTATCTCTCCAGTACTTATAAGAGACAAAAAATTCGTTCTTGTTCAAAGAGTCGCTCTATATTTCCCATTCTAAAAAAGGAAAGAAAAATGTATTTTTTTTTTTTTTTTTTTTTTTTTTTTACAGATTTTGATTAAATTGGAAAAATAGCGTCAATTCTGACGTCATATACTGCCTGTGACTGCTTATAAATCAAATAAACAAATAGGAGAAAAAACATATATTTTATGTCAACTTTTTAATGCAACAAATTAATTTTCCTGAAACACTTAAAAAATGGCGAATTATAGGGGCCAAATTTGACTAATATCATATAGAGTTCTTTGTTTAACTATTTCTGTTTTTCCCCTCGATACGTATTAGCTCAATGCTTCAAACAGGCTATATGATTTGGTAAAGTTTTATAGAAATATTTTGCTATTAATTTTAAGTCTCTGCCACCCCCCCCCCTTTTTTTTTAACAACACATCGACATTAACTTATTTACAGCATAGTTAAAAAATCTTATTTTAAAGATAGGAAATCATTATTCAGACCACACCACACTGAGTGGATTTTAAAAAAAAAGGCACAAAAATAAACCTAACAGATATATTTACGGTATTGTGCCATTTATATTTATGAACAAACGTAAATATAGCGTGATGGTTTTTGAAATAATCGTTATACTTACGCGTTTTTCACGTATCTACAAAATCATGTATCATCTTCAATTAGCAAGGACCGTTGTTGTTATTGTTTTAACGACGTTTTAAAGTATGTTGCATGTACAATTATATTTATGTTCTAAAGTAATGCAAGACAATGAACAACAAACAAGAAATATCCCCATGAGTCCTATATTTCGCATATTCTCCTCTAAATATTGCTTAGTCTCATACAGATCGATATCTCCTTCAGATGTCTCCTACAGATATCTCCAAGATACAGATATCTCCTACAGATGTCGCATAGTCTCCTGCAGACATCTTCTACAGATATTTCGTACAGGTATCTCTTAAAAATATCGCTTAGTCATCTACAGATATCTCCTACAGAAATCTACTATACAGATATCTCCTACAGATAAACATTATCTAACAAATAATTACACCACAATGTTATGACTCGATGTCTAAAAATAGCTATGTATATATCAAAATGGGAATTCAATAGATCTTTTTTTCACGAGCACAAGAAAGATAACTCGTGTGGAATGTAAACAAACAGCCCTTCAGATCTGCATTAGATATTTAGATCCATGGACTATTAAAGAAAAAATCCAGATATTTAGATATGAATTTGAATACTGTAAATTCCCAATTTAACGCGAGGAATTAATATCCGCGTAAAATCGCGAGAAGCCCGTCTCGTGAATTTTAAAATATCGCTTTTAATTTTCAAACACATGTAAACTACATGGAACTATGATAAATTTCAACATTCGCAATTTTATGTTCTCGCGATTTGATGGAAAACCGTTGAATCCCGGAATAAAGTACTCCCGTAAAATAAGGAATCTACAATAATTTACCATCACTTTACATAAAGCTCTCCTTCTTGAGAAGATAAATATATATAGTCTAAAAATGGCCATCATGATAACTGTTAAAAGTACCAATTCATAGAACTCAATGTTACCCTAAACACCTTTGGCTGGGTTGCTATTTTACTAACAGACATATCCTTGGTCACATTTGAAGTTCATCCCTAGTACTAACAAAAAATTACTAGAAAATGTACAGGGTCCCACTGCAACTCACAGCGATTCGCAGCAAATGAATCCAAGTCTCTATAATGACACCCCTGTCCTATATTATCCCCTCTCATCTCTTTATAGTATCTGCATTTTTCTTCATTTCATCATTGAATTTAAAAATTCATAATTTTACTTTAAAATGTACATTATTTCAGCAATTAGCCAATCCGTACCTTTTTTCTGCTGGCTTGTAATACCTCTCTGACGTCAACATCCGGTGCATTGAGGCGCTCACTCCCTATCCACACTAAGTATAATCAAAGTACTGAAGTACTGATGGGAGTTGATTTTATCGATTATCATTTATTTTAAAATCAATTTATCTTGCATGGCAATTAGTTTCTAGTTTGTATTTGAATTACGCATTTTTAAAAAATATTAATTTTTAGACTTTTCCGGCAAGAATTTCGAGAAACCCCATATGAATCATGTTGTGTAATATTTAAAGATAGATTTCAAATACTAGTATGTATTAGTAATCGAAACAATTCTAAAAATTGTATGAATCCAAGCACTCTACGTTCGTTAGACCAGACGCTCGACTGTCTCCGTTAATACCCGACAAGCAAGAGAGCCCCCTCTCTGCTTGTCGCAGATTTAAGGAAACATGCAGCCGAGCGTCTGGTTGAACGAGACTATATTAGCTCTGGCGTAGGAATACATGAGACTACAAAAATATCTAAATTGTTCGTAGTATATAAAATCTGACTATTTTCTAAGTGTTTGTAGATACGTTTCCTTGCAAAACCATGCTTCAGCATACATTACATCGAATTTTTGGGAGTTGATTTTAATCAACTCTCCTATGCAGTTACTCTGGCAAACCGAAAGTGAAACAGTGTTTGGACCTAAGCACAAATCATCACCGCTGACAAGTCTTATTAGTTCTTGAAAATAATACAAAAATTCGATGTAATGTATGCTGAAGCATTGTTTTTCAAGGAAACGTATCTACAAACACTTAGAAAATAGTCAGATTTTATATACTACGAACAATTTAGATATTTTTGTAGTCTCATGTATTTCTACGCCAAAGTTTAATATAGTCTCGTTCAACCAAACGCTCGGCTGTCTCCTTAAATTTCCGACAAACAGTGAGGCTCTGTTGCTTGTCGGAGATTAACGGAGACAGCTGAGCGTCTGGTTGAACGAGACTAGAGTTCGATATCAATAGTGCTTAGATCCATACCATTTTTAGAATTGTTTTGATTACTAATACATAGTTTGAAATATATTTTGAAATATTACACAACATGATTCATATGGGATTTCTCTAAATTCTTGTCGGAAAAGTCTAATAAAATTTCATATTACAAGTGAAGTGCGTAATTTAAATACAGACTAGAAACTAATTGCCACGCAAGAAAAGTTGATTTAAAAATAAATGATAATGAATAAAATCAACCCAGGTCCAAACACTATTTCACTTTCGGTTTGCCAGAGTAACTGCATAAGAGAGTTGATTAAAATCAACTCCCAAATACTAGTGACAACAATGTTTTTTTTTTTGTTCTGAATGTGTCATAATGTATGGATCATTTTAAATTATCCCGGGAGATTTGATTAATAATGCTGATACATGTATATATTTTCAATATTCATACATACATAGTACATAAAAAAAATTAAAATATTAATGTTTTATTTATTTGGGACTAAGTGATGATGAAAATATTCATGCTGTATAGCATTACTTGTTACCATAAAACATGGTTCTTTCTCTCTAGCACTTCTGTGGCTTTTGTGAGATATAGATAGACACCATGTTTGTGCAGAATGTGTAATATTGAAAAAAATAAATTATAATAGAGGATATCTATATTGTGTGATTTTATATTTGCTTTATCCAACGAGTTGAAATTATGTATATACGCGAGGCTTACCAAGCGAATACAACCATTTAATTAATATATAGAGGATATCTATATTCTGTGGTTTTATATTTGCTTTATCCAACGAGTTGAAATGGTGTATATATTCGCGAGGCTTGCCGAGCGAATATAACCATTTCAACGAGTTGGATAAAGCAAATATAAAACCACACAATTATAGATGTTCTATTTATCTCATACAATTTGATTTATATTATGAAACTTTTGAGACAGTCCCTTATAGACCCGAATTGATTTTTTTCAAAGATAAAAAACGATGATGCAACGTTGCGTTATGCGGTTATTGTGACCTTGCGCCATATAATTTAGTACGTTATTTCTGAGATTAATCTAACTGTTTTAATGTAAGGTTTCACTGAAATAAACTTTAAAGTATTTTTTTAGCATTGAATAATTTTTTTTAGAGCTTATTCACTTGATTAAATGGAAATACTGATCAGAAGACTTGAATAATCAAGTTTGTTGACATTCACGAAGTTGCGAATGCTCGTTAGTTTGAATTGACTCGAACGAAGAACAGTTGTTGATGTTTTATGAAAAACACTAACCTTATGTTTCGAAAATGAAAATAGTGAATAAGGATGCTTACTGGTGGTGGAATAAAAGTCTTATGAAACATTATTTCGGTAAGTTCTTGTATATAAACACAACCAGAGCGTTCTGTTTTCATCGCGTCGTCAGGATGAACTCCTTGATAGTTAACGTAATTTGCAGTTTTATAAAATTCACAAAGCAAATTGAAAGTCGGAAGGGGCCTAAACTTATCAAAAATCTTGACAAACAAGAAAAAAGGGCCTTGTCGTTACGGTTACGTATAACTTTGCAAAAAACGTGGGGGGGGGGGGGGGGGGGGCTGACCCCCCCCCCCCCCATCTCACAATAGCCCCCCGGTTCCGATGCCTATGCTACGCAGTTATGTGCTTTCCTTCATATTTGTAATTTGTAAATCTTTGACTAAATCAATTTTTTAAATCAATTTTTGTAGTAGATATAGTTATGATGAAAGTACTAGCAAATCTTCGAAAATAGGTCACTGAAGCGTTGAAGCGAGGGGCTGTGTCAAAAGTAGTTCCGACCGGAAGTATTTGATATAGCATCACCCGTGTGATATAGCAAAGGTTTATCACACGGGTAATATACACCACACGTATGAGATAATAGAGGATATCTATATTGTGTGATTTTATATTTGCTTTATCCAACGAGTTGAAATGGTGTGTATACGCGAGGCTAACCATTTCAACGAGTCGGATATCACACACTATATATAGATATCCTTCATATTGCAACATACAATACACAATTATAAATGTTCTTTTTATCTCATACAATTTATTTATATTATGAAGCTTTTAAGACAATCCCTTATGTGACCCGGATTGATTTAAGCGATAATGCAACGTTGTGTTATGCGGGTATTGTGACCTTGCGCAATACAATTTAGTACGTCATTTCGGATATAAATATCACTGTTTATTGTAAAATTTCACTGAAATAAACCTCGAAATAATGTTTTAGCTTTAAATAATTTTTCTTAGAGCTTTATCACTTAATTAAATGAATATACTGATCAGAAGACTTCATCGTCGGAACCACTGGTTTTCTATCCGTTACACAGGCCATATTATTTGCCTGCGGTAAAATGTCTTCACGCCTGATTTGGATTGCCTTTAACTAAGGGGGTTGAAAATGTAGCTATTTTATACATTTGGTCTACATTTTATAAAAGTTGTAAAAGAACATTTACAGTCCCTGAAAGTTCCTTTCTTTCCCGATAAATAAACTATTTCTGTCCTGTTTCGTCGATTATTACGAAATTAGATGTGATCAAATATTGAACATTGATTTCAGCAGAATAATTTCCTTCCTCTATTCATTAATGTATGACATTTCCTGTATTTTCATTTTTTCACATAACTTGATAATAATGACTACTTTGCAGTTTTATACGTTATTCGTGCATTGCATAGAGATACTTTAAACTTCCAAGAAACATAAATGCCCCAGGTGACTCTATGTCACCATACAAATATAGACCAAATCTACCTCCATTTCTAAAAGACTTCCGCACTCTGATGAGCAATTTATTCAAGGCGTGTTGTCTAGGAGATTCCACCACGAGGGTTATTTTTTACATGTTAACAACACATGTAGCCGAGAGTTCCTGGCTTTATTTACAGACTTTCCGGATAATTCATCTCCGTAAAGACAGGAAAGGCCAGACCAATATAATGTGATCCACACATGATCGCTGTTTATACGTGAAGCGATGAATGAATGTAGCATATTTAAAGTTTAGGGAAGATAGTTTGAATTCAAGACCTTATCTCGGCTGAAATGAGAGAGAGAGAGAGAGAGAGAGAGAGAGAGAGAGAGAGAGAGAGAGAGAGAGAGAGAGAGAGGAAAGTCAAATCAAGTATGCTATAAAAATGGCATTCATGCATTTAAAGATAAATAGACAAACCTCAAGCATAAAGTCACGTGTAATTAAACACACTTCTTATAATAAGAAATTAATAAAAGGGTGAAACAGTTAAACAGATGATATTACCAAATGTTTCTACCAGAAATTCGACCATATTGTTTTCGAATAAAAGTCAGATCAAGGTCACTATCTTTTTGCTCATCTTATGGGATGATAAAATTAAATGTAGTTCTTTTCAGTTATGTTGACATCTGTTTAAGATATGAGGTTTCTATTCTTCGATGAAATGATAGAATATCTATTAGCTTATACTACTCAATAGGAATAAATATTGAAACTAAAATTGATATTGCTCAGCCCGCATTTCCTCTATTTTTCTTACATTTTGAAGATATTAAGATAATTTTTTATGCTTCAAATATTAAAATATTTCTTATTTTTACGTATTATAAAGACTGTATACAAAGATATAAATTGACAGAAAATCTAATATATTGACCATTTGATAATTTAATAAGAGAGAAAAACTGATTTTAGTGATTTTTTTCCACACAAATCAATGTTTAGAATGGACGCTTTAAAAAGCTTATAAAAATGTACTTTGGTAGGCAAATCTTAAAACCAATTTCTGAAACCCAAGTATCAGTATCATAACATTAGTTCACATTAATTTAAAAAAATCCAGCATTAATGTTATTGTTTTAAAAATGCTAAAACAGACTCATTAATCTACAGCAATTCTGGATAGCGAAACATGGGATACTCTCCTACGCCAATATTTCGCCAAAAATATACTCCTTGTTAGATTCTTAACATTGATTACTATTTCTATGCCAAGTTCCATTATAGTAAAAAAGAAAGAAAAATATACTATTTTAATTTCCTTTCATCTTGATTTAATGAACAATTCATCAATTTTACGTTTGACAGCTCGAAAACCAGAAAAGACTCATTCCTTAAAGACGAAAGGAGTTTGTGCTAAACATAATTTAGAGATAGCAATGGAGAGATGGACGAAGCCGGAAACAGACAATTACCTGAGTCTGGCCTCGTGTAGTCTGGTCCTCGCGGACTACATGCTCTACCGGTCAATTCGGCGGACACTCTCGTGTTAATTGCCGCGGGTGATTAATTAGAACACAGCATTAATTAGGAAAAATTCCCCCATGCAACATGGAGAGTATATATAAAGTAAGCGGCGTCCGGTCTTCGTCACAGCAAGATTGGACTGCGGTGATCTGGTAAGTCTCATTAATTAAACAGTCAATTAATTAAAACAATCAATTAGTACGATAATCAAAATGTTCTGACTTTTTTCCCCCAAAACATAAGCCAACAATTCTTCGATCTTAAAAAAACATGCGTTTCTCAAACTTTGTAAAAGCAGCGTTTAATTTTAGTAAACTATTTGTAAATCTCTCTCTCTCTCCTCTCTCTCTCTCTCTCTCTCTCTCTCTCTCTCTCTCTCTCTCTCTCTCTCTCTCTTGAGCATGCATGTATACCCCTATATTGTTTGATTTTGTTTTTAGAAAACATTGGAAAAAATTGAAATGTACCAAAACGACATAATCTAGCAGTCACTAAAATGTATGTGTACTCATTCAAACTGTATTATGAATATTACAATGCTGGTCCTAGCTGGCACAATCAACTAAACAAGTGCGGTAGTAACCCCCCCCCCCCATTTCAGGCAAGTTATTTCTCACCAAGTATTTTAATTGTTAAATATGAGATTATATTTGTACTGAAGCCGTCATACCATACTTGCATATAATTTGATTCAAATTACATGTCATTTTAAATTATCATCAATGAGTTCAAAACTATAAACGGAAATCTATCATGCTGTGTAAAAGAAGAGCCGGACACAAAAGCCACGTTTTTTTTTAAATTTATTGAAAGGGTGTTACAAAAATTTTAACAATATTTAGATATTATCAAAATCTTCTAAGGATTAAGATACTACTGACATTTGTAAATGTATGGATTTCTTTTCTTTCGTGAAAATTCTGAATGATTGTATTCATTCCAGAAGGTCGGGAAAACACCTTTTATGCAATTGCGCATCGTTAGATGTTCATTAATTGCAAACGTTTCAAAATGACAGGATAAATAATAACCATTAACATGTTATATCATTTCAGACAAAAAGAAAACGCAATGAGGACCCTACTTTCTCTACTCGCCGTCACTTTGGTGCTTGCTTGCGTATCCTGCACATACCCAGGTTACATGGGCGGAGGAATCCAGGCTGGGTACATGCGAGGACCTATGGGTGCCATAGGTGGATACAGATACGGTGCAATAGGCGGAGGATACCCCATGCCTTACGGCGGAGGGATGTACGGGGGCGGAATGTACGGGGGTGGAATGTCCGGGGGTGGAATGTACGGGGGGTACCCCTCAATGTACGGCGGCGGAATGTATGGGGGCGGCGGAATGTACGGGGGCGGCGGAATGTACGGGGGTGGAATGTACGGGGGCGGAATGTACGGGGGAGGAGGTTATGGAGGTTACCCTTCAATGGGCGGCGGTGGATACAGATACAAGAAGAACTATTACTAAGACGTTTTAAGGTGAGCGAACAGTCCACGTTTTAAACACTTATGGTCTGTCCAAAGTTATTGCTTGGTTCCATCAGCTTTTAATGATTTGTTATAAAAAAAATTCACATACCTGTGAAAGATCAGTCGAATGGAAAATATCCAAGATATCTTCAATGACAAATTATCCTTTTTCACTCATAAAAGTTCACAGGAACGAAAACAATTTTCTTACGCAGATTTATAATGGGAAATGTTTACATATTTTCTCCATTCGGAAGTACTCGTGACACCTCGCGCAAATTTTTCATTATTATCATCCGGGCTTATATATGGCTGATGCAATGCGAAATCCCCGTAGACTTTCTATTTTGGGATGTGTTTTGAAACCTGAAGCGGTACATAACATTTGAAGTGCGTGCATACATGTAGTTTATGGACTTGTTAAGTATGTGCACACGTGCAAAACGTGATCTTTGTAGTTCCTGTAAATGTGCAGTGTGTGCACTCGTGTAGTATGTGCACACGTGCAGAACGTGACCTTTATAGTTCCTGCATACATGCAGTGTGTGCACCCGTGTAGTATGTGCACACATGCAGTGTAGTGACCAGTGGGGAGTGAATAAATGAAGCCAAATTTTACAATGTCTCACCATATAATACAAAATTTTAAATTCATGACTTGCACATATCAATTTTTCATCGTTTTAATTTGAAATTAAGACTAATAATAATAATAGATAATTAAGACTTATTGATAATTTGGTCTGGTGATATTCTTGCCCTCTTATTACTTACTTTATATATTGTGTTGATGATCTTGCCTCGTTTTGATTTTTCAGACACTGTGTGACCTCCCTTGACGACGACCGACTTACATTTGTTTGTGTTATGTTATGTGTAGAATATCTTAGAAAATAAAGCATTTCTTTAAGAAACAAGAACTTGTCTTTTTTATGATGCGATAAATTCCTGTATTAGTGTGTAGCTAAATATATTTCTGTGTTAATGGATAAATAAATTAATATCTTAAAAAATTTAATTAGATAACTTCCTATCTCCTAGCACCACTACTACTATTGTATTTTATCAATCTTGCACGAGCTCAGGAACAAAACATTCTGTGGTGTTTTCACCAATACATGTAGGACTGGGGGCTGAGACCCTTTCAATTGGAAAAAATAGCATTAAAACAGGACAATTGGGAAAATTCGTCTTTATTGATGAAATTTAATAGTTTCTATCATTTATCTAAATACTTATTAAAGCACAATGCTCCTTTTTCTAAAGTTCTTGAAATTATTCATTTTTCTGTTCAGTCTTTTTGGTAATTTTGACAACTCGCACAAACTTTTTGTCAAACACATTGGGAATTTTGGGTCCGAAATTAGGGAAATATTAGGAAATTTCCAATTGTGACTGGGGCCGAATTTCGGCCCTAAATCAGCCCCCAAAACCACTGACTTTTAACATCTAATACATGTGCATTCCATCTTTAGCAAAGAGTTATTTAATAGTAGTATAAGGCGCCTAGATAGGGGGTCAAGTGAGGTCAAATCCAAAATGGCGTCGAATATTATTGAGGTCAAATCCAAACTGGCGTCTGAATAAAGGTAAACAAAGGCAGTATAGACAGAACAAAGTCAAATTTTATTGAATTCAAAGCAAATAAATGAACAAATGAACATATATACAGTGTTTAAAGGAGAAAAATGTTAATAAAGAACAAATTTTTTCACTCGGAAACGTTCATTTTCTGATTTCACACTCGACTTTGTCAACGCCTTTGAGGGTTTGATCCGTGAAATAGATCGAGAAATAATCATTGTCGTTGAACTTCGCGGCCATGGACCATTTTTCAGTGGCTTGTTCCTTCGGTCCTCCGTTCAGATAGATGTTTGGTCCCAGGAGTTTGTTGAGTTCTTTGATGTTGAGTGGTTTTTTCAGCTGAATTTCCCCGCTGATATTGTGGGTTCTTCCGTTTCTGACGAAGCAGAATTTTTTGCAATGTTCGGTGAAGAGTTCCTTGAGACTTTTGAATTTTTCTTCCGTGGCGATTTTGGGTTCGACATAGATGCTCCATGCTTCTCTTGCTTCTCCTGTGGCTGCTGCTTTCACCCATTCGTCGGCTTCGTTGAAAGTTTCTGTCATATCCTTGATGTGGGGGAGGATTTGGTCCAGTATTTCTGCGAATATTTTGACGTTTTCTTTGTTGTCCATCTTGAGTGCGTCGACTTCTGCTTCCATGAGGGCCAATTTTTCTTTAGCTTTTTGGATTTGTTCATCAGCTTTCTGTTGAATTTCTCGGATGAAAGTTGCGGCTTCTGAGGTATCGTATAAGGGAGTGGCTTGTACTTCATCTTTCATTTTCTGGTTGATATTTTCCATTTCTTTGACATGTTCTTTGTATTCTTGGAGCTCTTTTTCTTTTTCTGTCATTTTTTTATCCAGGACTGTTTCTTTATCTTGGAATTTTTTAGCATTGCTGTCCATATAAGTGAACAAATTGGCTTCCATGCGAGTTATCATGTCATCCTTTTGTTGGAGTTCTTTTTCTTTTTCAGCTAGTTTTTTCTCCAATTCCTTGGATTTTTGTACGTAATCGAAGTCGATCCAAGTTTTCATTTCGCATTCCATGCGTTTCATTATTTCTCTGTTTTCTTGGAGATTGTCCTTCAATTCCTGCAGTTCGTTTTCTTTTTCGGTCAGTTTTTCTTCCAGTGCAGTATTTTTCATTTCTGCTCTCTCTAGTTCGTTTTCTATTATCCAATTGAAGGTTTTTAGTTTTTTGTACTCTTCCTCGGAGAAGAATAGGGGAGGAGCTTTTTCTAGTTTGTGGATTTTTTCTTGCAGGTTTTCGACTTCTTCTTCCAGTTTGTCTATTTCTTTATCCTGTTCGTCATTTTCTTTTTCTTGCTCTTCAATTTCTTTTTCTTGCTCTGCGACTTCTTCTTTCAAATCCTGAATTTTCTTAGTGGCTTTTTGATTTTCTTTGATGGCCTTTTGTAGTTCTTCTTTGGTGATCTGCAGTTCCGTTTCCACGTCTCTTTTCTGTTGTAGTTCTGCTTCAGCCTCTTCCTTCATTTTTTCTGCTAGAATGACGTCCAATTTCAGCCTGTTGAACTCGTTTTCTGGGTAATAGTAATCCTTGAGCAGGTCTTGTATTTTGTCGTAGAGGGATTTTGTGCCCGTTCCGGGTCCAAAGGTTCCTGTCACTAAGTGAGGGTTCTTAGCCAGTCTTCTTTTTTCCTGGATGACGATCATTTTGTAGAATTCCTTGTCTTCCTGCTTTTCTCTTTTCAGTATGTCTAAGTAAGTTTCTCCGCCATCATTTCTGGGAGGCTTTAGAAGAAATGCTGGTTTTTCTTCTGTTTCCTCGGAGGATGAGAATCCAAACTTCTTGGCTGGCTCAATCTCAGTCATTTCTTCTTCTTTTGGCTCTTCTTTGATTTCCTTTTCCTCTGCCATGTTGCTGAATTTCTCTCTGATTTTTTCCACGATAAGGTTCTGAAGGATGTCCATTCAATGGTGTGAGGAACTGAAGAGAAACGCTGTGTTATATACCCTCTGTGTACGTGACTTGAGTCAATGTAGCTGCGACATAAACAACAGCTGTGTGACCTAGACAGCTGTGTGACCTAGATTATAATACTCTGACGTAGCTGTCTAGCGACCTTGATATGAGTTCGTAAACATGTTTTGATGAATATAACTATAGCATTATTAAATATTTTTTTCATTTTGGATCCTTCCCTTGAAAGCGAGAGAGATGAATGTAGACGAAAGCATTTTGTTGAATAAATCTCGTTTGTTGAGATATAAGAGAAAGCGATTGATTGATGAAAATTTAAAACTTTTAAAGAAAAAAAAAAGCGGTCAGAAAAGCTGTTAAGAAAAAAGTGGTTTCTGACTTTTACAACGTTAGATTAGACAGGGGGCGACAATCTCGCAAATTTAAAGTGAAACAAAATGTATATACGGTCAGCTTTCGACCTTTCCCTCAGAAATCAGATAGCGGTTTTGTGAAACGTTTATTGAGCGACATGTTGAAAGAAGTGAAAGAGCGCATGCAATGTAATCCTAACGATTATTTGAGATTGAATTTGCGCCATCCCTCTTTAGATTCTGAGATTTGGTATGAATTTACTCAATCAAAGAATTTGAACGAAGCTACTATTTTGAATAAAGTTCAGGCAGTGCAGCAATCGAAAAAAGATTTTACTATTACGGACGGATCTGCTGAATTTGAATTGTTTCACGTCAAATATCCTCAGGGAAGCGGAGGTCAAAAAGTCAGACATCTACATGCTAATAAAGAGAAGTTTAAAAAAGGAAAAAGATCTGTATTGAAAATTAAAAATGTAGGTGATCATCTCTGTCTCCCTCGAGCTATTGTTGTAGCTCGGTTACACAGCCAGCGCCCCTCGGATCCCTTGGAATTGCCCCGTTGGAAAAAACAGTGGGATCGTATTAAAAGGAATGATATTCTTTCCCCCCAGCAGAAAAAAGAAGCTTTAGAGTTGATGAAAAAAGCTCATTGTGATGCTAATTTGCCCTGCGGTCCCTTGGAATGGAACAAGTTACAAGAAGTATTGCTTCCTGAATATCGATTGAAAATATTTCAATTTAAAACGGTCTCTTCTCGACTGAAATTAGAGGCTATTTACAAAGGAAAAGGAAATGGAAAATGTTTGAATGTTTTGTTGAATGATGAACACTACGATACTATTTTGTCTATGCCTGGATTGAGCGAAAAGCAATATTACTGCGATTATTGCGATGTAGGTTATAGTCACATTGAAGATCATAGAGTTAAATGTCCTTACCTTTGTTCTTTTTGTTTGGGGGACACCCCATGTATTTCCGATGGGAGTAGCATTGTTTGTTCTGATTGTAAGGGGTATTTTAAAAGCAAGATTTGTTATCAGAGACATTTAGAGTCTTACAGTAAAAACTCTGAAACTAGTGTATGCAGTTTAATGGATCGATGTTCTCACTGTCAAAAATGGATGAGTAAAAAGTTACTCCCTTATCACAAATGTGGGGACGGAAAATGGTGTAAGATTTGTAGAGAAATGGTCGAGAAAGATCACCAATGTTTTGTTCAAGTCAAACCTACTCTGAAAGAGAGAGGGAAAAAACTTCAAATGTACATTTATTTTGATTTTGAATGTACTCAAGAAAATGGAACTCACGTCCCTAATTTATGTGTAGCTCATCGTGTGTGTCAGTATTGTGATCATTTAAAGGTAGATCAGCCCTGTTCTCACTGTGAACATTTAGGCCCTCGACGCCATTTGTTTCGTGGTTCTGAAACTTTGAAACAATTCATGGAATGGCTTTTTCAGGCCCAGCCTCACGCTACACAAAAAAGTCAATCTCAGCTTTTGCACGAAGGGGCCATTGTCATAGCTCACAATTTCAAGGGATACGATGGGCAATTTATTTTGAATTATTTGGTGCATACTGCATGCATAACTCCCTCGGTGATCATGAACGGAACTAAGATTTTATCGATGGAAGTTCTTGGTTTGAAATTTATAGATTCTTATAATTATTTGCCTTTTGCTTTATCAAAAATGCCTTCGGCTTTTGGATTTGAGGAAATGAAAAAAGGATATTTTCCCCATTTTTTTAATACGGAGCAAAATCAGAATTATGTGGGTCCCTATCCCCCCGCTTCTTATTACAATCCTGACGACATGACTTGTTCTGGACGAAAAGCGTTTTATGATTGGTATCGGCAACAAGAAGGCAAATTGTTTGATTTTCAAAAAGAATTCGTAGATTACTGTATCTCTGACGTAGACATTTTACAACGATGTTGCGCTCAATTTAGAAAGACCATACAGAGTTTGGTACAAGTCAATCCTTTTCAAGAAGCCATTACTTTTGCCAGTACTGCTAATTTAGCCTATCGAAGAGGATTCATGCCGGAAGACAGTATTGCCATCATACCGAATTTGGGATACGACCCAGCCCGACAATTTTCAATGAAAGCTTGTCGATGGTTAGCTTGGATGAGTCGAGACGGGCGGAGGATTTATCATGCTAAAAATGGGGGAGAAATAAATTTAGGGCCCTATACCGTAGACGGGTACGATCCAGAATCGAATACTGTGTACGAATTTCATGGATGTTACTGGCACGGTTGCCCTCAATGTCATTCTGATTTAGAGAATGAAAATCATCCTCATCGAGTCGATTGTACTTACGGGACGTTGTACGAACAGACTTTAATTAGAGAACATCATTTGAGAGAACAGGGGTATAAAGTAGTTTCTATTTGGGAACACGATTTTGATTTGGAAATGAAAAATAATTGTGAATTGCAAGAGTTTGTGGGCAATTTAAATTTTCAAGATCCTTTGAATCCTAGGGAAGCTTTGTATGGGGGGCGCACCAATGCCACGCGTTTATTTTGTACCGAGGGAGACATGAGATATGTAGACGTTTGTTCTTTATATCCTTTTGTTTTGAAACATAGACCTTTTCCCATGGGTCATCCAGAAATCATCACGGAGAATTTTGAGGAGATTTCTAATTATTTCGGGTTGATTCAATGTCAGGTTTTACCCCCTCGGGGTCTCTATCATCCCGTTTTACCCTATCGTACCGGAGGAAAATTATTGTTTCCCTTATGTCGTACTTGTGCCCAAAAACTTTGTCAAGATCCTCAGTATCGCTGTCAGCATACAGATTCTGAACGCTGTATCACCGGAACTTGGGTGACTAGCGAACTTCAAAAAGCCTTAGAATGCGGATACCAGTTAAAGAAAATTTACGAAGTATGGCATTTTCCAGAAAAAAGTCAGGATCTCTTTCGCAGTTACATTGACACGTTTTTGAAAATCAAACAGGAAGCCTCTGGATATCCCCCCGATTGCGAGACCGAGGAACAACGGGTAGCTTACATCCGCGACATATTTGATCGAGAGAAATTGATGTTGAACCCTATAGAAATCGAGAAAAATCCCGTGAAACGAACTATTGCCAAGTTATTTTTGAATTGCTTGTGGGGAAAATTTGCTCAGCGCCTTCAATTACCTAAAATTGAATATTTGAAAGAAGAAGAACAATTGACGAGAATGTTACAGGACAGCACTCTTGAAATCAAAGGAGTTGAGTTATTAAACAACTTAGAACAACCCGAACGAGATTTGATTTTAATTAATTATCTGGAAAAACAAGATTTCATCGAAGACTGCCCCTTTGGACACGTGGTGTTAGCTGCTTTTACTACTGCTCATGCTCGTTTACATTTATACGACACCTTAGAAAAATTAGGAGATCGGGTTCTTTATTTCGATACCGACAGTATTATTTATCAACACGTAGAAGGCTTGTATAATCCTACTATAGTCAATAGTTTAGGAGGATGGACCGACGAATTGGAGGGAGGTCATATTACCAAATTCATGTCTGGTGGCCCTAAGAATTATGCGTTTGAAACAGATACTGGAAAAAGCGTGCAAAAAGTCAAAGGCCTTACTTTGAATCATCGAGCTTCTCAAATCGTAACCATGAAGGCTTTAGAGAAAATGATTTTTAAAGAATTGGATGAAGTGACGGTCACTTATCCTCATAAAATCCAGAGAACCAAGAGACATGAATTATTGACCAAACATTTTACTAAGAAATATCAAATTGTATATGATAAACGGCAGATCATTGATGATTTTAAGACTCTTCCTTTTGGTTATTAAACTTGTTTGTTCGAATAAAATATATGAAAAAATATCACCTCTTGTTTTTTTCTTAGGACCAGAGTCCTCTTTATATATGATAAAATAATAAACAATGGATTTCAAATGCAAAAAAACTTTTAATTGGAAAACTCAGCAAACAAACATACAACATATTTACATGATTTTTGAAAGACATTTAGTAATGAGAAAAAAAACATATTTACCATTAATGATTAAAGAATCCAAAAAAACTTCACATATATACACAGATTGATTTTTTTCACACGGATTTCACACGGATTTCACATATTTTTAATTCTTTCCATGACTCTGCAGACTTGGAGCAGTTTCAGGAGTTCCTCGTTGTTCCCAAGCATTTTCATTTTCAGGTAAGACTGGTAGAGTAATTGTCTTTTAGCATTTCGTAGTTTTTTCCTACTTCTTTCTTCTTCTTGTTTTTCCTCTTCTCTTTTTCTTTTCTCTCCTCCCAAACGGTTGACCATTTTGCTGTATGTTTCGCAATTCAGCCATAATCCCGTCAATTCTTCTTTGGCTTTCCCGTAATCCGTACAAATTTTGTAAACCCCGCTTATTTTGTCTGCTTTGGCTCCCTCGATTTCCTCCAGCTCCTGTTGACTCATGTTCTCTACCAATTTGTCCGTGTTGATTTCTTCTCCCATAGCTTGCATCTCGACCCAGTCACCGTCCTCTTCAGTAGCATTAGCAGTATTGAGATCATTTAATATTTCTTGGAAATCGGATGCGATCTCTTCTATGGGGGTTTGATCAGTTCCCTCCTCCATTTTCTCCACCAGGAAAATTTCTGTCTCCGCCTCTTTTCCTTCTTCTTCTATTTCCTCCTCATCTGTTTCTTCTTCTTTCTCTCTCTCTTCTTCTTTCTCTCTTTCTTCTCCTTTCTTTTCTTCCTCCTTCTCTTCTTCTTCTTCTTCCTTCTCTCCTTCTTTCTCTTTTTCTTCCTCCTTTTTTATCAAATAAAGTTTCTCTGGTTCCATCTTCTCTACTTCCATCGGTTCAAATATTGAGGGAGAACATTCGACTTTTGGCATCAGGTATCCAACACCGCCGTCCGCTAAGGGTACCGCGATTACAGCTCTTATCTCTTCCATTTTATTGTTGCGTTTTACTTTACTGTGGCACTTCCCCATGAAAATTGTGACGAATAATGATTTGAGCTGTCTTTTTATATCCTCTCAATAACGAAAGTAGTTTGTTTCTCGGTACCGGACTACGTGACGTGTCACAGCCAGGTGTTTCATTCACGAGCTGAACTAGGTGCCCTCTCTTGCCAAGTCTGATCGTAACTCTTACAGCATTGACCTTTGTGCGTTTTAGGTTTTTTATAGTTTTCATTGAACCATTGTCTCACGTAGCGATCTGTTTGTTTTGGTGTCCAGTGTTTAGGAAATAATTGTTTTAATACTTTACGGCCTCTTCTATGACGATGATGTAAAAAATAGACACAATATTCCCCGCACACTTTACTTGTAAAATCTTGATAACGCCTTCCATTATATATCATGTGATGACTGTTTCTTTCAATAAATTCTTGAATTTCCTTATACAAGGGGGGAAATCCATAAGAATCGAAATATTCGATCGTATCTCCGTCTAAATATAAACACACCCAATGAGCTCCCGGTTGATCTTGAGGATCTGTGTTTATGACCATGGCTTTTTCTTTAAAATTTAAATGTTTAGGAATGATATCTAGGGCATAGACACCTGCAAAAGAAGATCCTAAATCTGCCTTTAAGACTTTTTTCAATTGATAGGTATCCATTAATAATCAGTGCTGACTTCTCTTTGTTTGTTGATTTCTAGCACGTTATCAAATTCAGCGTAGACTAAACAATTCAGAGTTTCTTGCGTGTTTTCTGCAAATTGAATTTCGATTCTCAAATTTCCTGTTTCAATCAGATGAAACTTGTCTAGCTGTGCCTCCTGATCTTTGGTGAAATCTATACACCACAAGGTGTAGCCGTCTTTATACTCGTCGAAACTAATTCCTGGGGCCCAATCGGCACCGAATTTTCCCAGTCCTTGATACAGGCTCAAGTAAGATCTGAGATACAAGTCGTTCTCGAAATCCGGCTCAAAGGGTCGGGTACTGATGGTTTCTCCGTTGATGGTGACATCTAATCTTTTGACTTTGCAGTTTTTGAAATTGAACGGGTTTTTGTTGGTAGTGCCATTGAAAGCGTCATTACCTACCAGACCCAAAACGATTCGTTTTGGCATTTGCCCTTGAAACAGATGATCGCTGATTTTGGATTGGGTTCCTGTAGGAATGGTGAACGTTTTAACGTCTACCCGTCTTAGGGGATACTTGGCCGTTTCTACGTTCAACCTCTCGTTGACAGTATTCAACACGGCTGCAGTAGGTCTGACTTTTCTGACCCACAGTAACACGTTCAGAAGTTTTATTTTTCCTGTACTCCCTGCATTAGTCATCATGTAAAAATCAGACTTTGTTCGGTTAAATCTCAAACGAATATCTACTCCGTTGGGAATGAATTTGTCCTGTTGAAAGAGATCTAGATACAGACATCGATTAAAGTAATCTTTTTGCTGTTGTCGACGACATTGTGGCGCTTTCTCAACCCGTCGTTTTGAGAACCTGCTGGGTAGGACAGTGCCATATTTGCAGGAGTTATGGTGATTTTGTCACTAGCCACAGTATATTCTGATTTACATAGAGTTGCAGTCGCTGTATTACAATCATCCATATGTCCTGCCGTGTCTTTTTCCCACAGACTGCAAGCAAACATTTGAGAGTCTAAGGTTTCGGGTCTGTAAGAAAGTAATTTCTCTAAATAGGCTTTGTAAGGATAGGTATCTGTTCCTGGGGTAACGATTTTACCATTCAGAGTGAGATCGATTTCTGAGAACAAAGAATGTATGATGTTATTCACGGGAGTGGATTTTCCCGCTAATCCCTCTAAATTAGTGCCATCGGCTTTCGTGAATTTACAAACTATTTGTAAATAAGTCTGTGAGAGATCTATGTATTCGTCTCCCTGCCCCTGAATATCGAATTCAGTGGGAGCTGTGTCGGAATCGAGGGTACTGGAAATGGGATAATATTCCATCCATTTCGATTCTTCCAAGGCTATGTTGGTGGGGGGAACCTGGAACAATTCTAAATTGTCCATCCCACACATGCATGACTCTCTGTGCATCATTTTTGAAGCTTAAAAAAGTGTGTGTGTGTGACTTTTGAATTAAGGTACTCGACTGTCTAGGGTGAGGGGTCTGACTCTCTTTTTATAGGGAATTGGTCAGTCAAAAATATCCATGAGTCTTGCTTTTTTACCTGTTCCCACTTTTATTGTTCTTTTTCTTTTTTTAGTAGGGCCTCCTTTCGCTAGAATTGTTTTCTCTAAAATTTTTTCTGCTTTTTGAATGCCTTCTATGGCTCGGGCAACACCCGCTTCTTTTATATTTTTTCCTTTCAGGACATCTATGCCTGTTTTAGCAGCAGTCTGTATCGCTTGTTTAGTTCCTTCTTTAATGATTTTTTTAGCCCCTCTTTCAATTCCTTTTTTTATTCCTTTTTTAATTCCTCTTCTTAATAGCGATCGGGTTCCCTTTTTAATTAATTTAGGGAGTTGTTTCATTCCTCCTTTGACGAGGTCACTGACTACTCCTTCGCCTCTTTGTTTTCTTCTTTTTCTTCTTCTTCTTGTCCCACTACCCCATTGATTTGGCATTAAGAGATTAACTTTTCGTTCAATAGCTGAGGCTAGCTTATTTTTTATCATTGGTATCACTTTACCACTAAGCACTGAACCTATGATAGGAGATCCCATAAGGGGAAGCTTTTGTCTTAGAAGACTATCGGCTAAAGGAACAGCAATATTTTTAAGTCTATTACTACTCCTGACTCTTAAATTATGTAAAATGGTATTTTTACTGGTGTTCAGGCCTTGAGTTAGGGCATCTCTAATGGCTGCCCCATGTAAAAAAGCATTTTTACTGACGTTAAAACCTTGTTTTAGGGCATCAGTCACAAAACCTTGTCCCGTTTGTTTGTTTTTTTTCTTTCTTATCAAACCCCCAACAAAATCTCCGACGAGAGGTGCTAAGGCACTGGCCGCTACGGACCCTCCTAATTTAAGGAGAGTACCTAAGCCTCCGTGACCTCTTTGGTGTAATAATCCGCTATAAACATCCATCAAGACTGAAAAATATACTTAGTGATTTCTCTTTTTATATCATTTTTGAATTAGGGTCTGTTTCTATATCTGTATCTTCTTGCTACTATTCTTCTTCCTCTCCCTCGTTGAGGGAGTAATCTAGAAGAAATTCTAGAAAGTGCCATTCCTGCTACCGTGGGGGCAAGAGCACTCATTAGAGCTGGTAGTAATTGTACAAATCCTCCTTTCTGACCCCTTCTTCTTCGTCTATGTCTATAGGCCATGTTGATTGATAATGAGGTCAAATTATAAATAACTCTCTATTTATATACTCTCAATATCGTCTGATACATTCAATACACCAACTAAATATCAAAATTGTCGATATCGTTAGAGTAACAATCAGAATCCACAGCTCAATGTTTAAAAGACTTTTTTAAAATGAAGTTTTATCACCGTTCTTCCACTTAAAAAAGGAAATACGGCTCCTAAAGGAGTTCTGATCTGAATGTCAATCATGTCAAAATGTTTCTTACTCAATTTCAAATATTCTACTCTTCTGGGTTCCCACGTAAATTGGTATTGATCCCAACTTGGGGGGTAACTTGCGTTGATGGGGACCACTCTCAGCAATTTTAATTGATTAGATCCTACGATCTGGGGTTCTACGATGTCGCAGTAAATGAATAATTGTTTCAGGTTTACTGATAAGTCAAGGCTGTAACGAGGATGATAAGCCACGTTGATCCATTTGGTATGACCAGCCCCTAACTCTGCATCTTTCTTTCCATCAGCATGATTGTACATTGTAGCTAAAGCAATAAATTTGCCAACGTCATGGTTACTTTCAAGAAAAAGAGCAGCATCATCAAATCCAAATTTATAAGCTAAGGAGATAGGAAAACGAATGGCAAAAAGGCATTCTTCACGTAATTTCCTTCCATTGATATGATACTCTAATCGGTCAAAAGTCTTGTCGTGAAACAACTGCAGATTATTGTTAGATAGTATTCTCTCTTCTATTTTTTCTGTTTGTTTAGCTAATGCTTTTCTTGCCTCGTCTGCACTTAAATTTAATAGCTGATCTTTTGTCAATCTTTGTTGTGGAACACCGCCACCACACTGTATCCACAGTCTTCTAAACGTTCGTTGCAGACCCAGATTGATTTCATTAATCAGTTCGTCAACATTAGCATACTCTCCACTTTTAAAAAAAATTCTATGAATGGTCATTTTCGTATCCTCGGGTGGGATTTTTTTATTAGCATCGCTTTTCTTAAAATTATTATTATAAAAAGAGTCCTTCCAGGCGGTCATAGGTAAGATATTTTTCAGATTTACAGCCTTTAATTGTTCATCTCTAAATCGCTCAGTTTTGCCTTGGTCTGGATTATCTATCATGTTTTCATATTTGTTTTCAAAGAGTACATCTATATAGGCCTCGCTTTCTGAAATGTTTTCAATACTACTGGGATATTGAACTTCAGTGAGACCCACTTCCCATTCACCATCCGTTAAATCTACGGTTTGAGGTAATAACGTTTTAAATTGGGCCAGAGTATTTTCTGGAAATGTTTTATAGGACCCATCACTGGGTAAAGTCATGAAAAAACCTTCTCCTGCATCCATGATCAATTCAAAATGAATAAAAAAATAAAATTACAAGTTTATTTATATATGAACAAATTTTAATTCAAACATACAACACAAATTCAGAAAAAAAGTTTTTTTAAACATGAGAAAGTTTTTTTAACATTCACTTCGTCTCCATGTCTTCATTTTTCTCTTCCATGACCCTCTCCATTTTCTGGGCGGCTTTTTCATCAATCTCGGGAAAATTCTTTTCTTCTTTTTGGACTGCGGGTTCAAAGGGAGGAAGATTTTCAAGGGGAAAAGGTTTTCTCATATACAGGTACTCGACAGGGTCACAACAATCCACATAAGAGTATCCAGCTCTTCTAAATTTTTTCAATTCCATTAAAGTTTTCCCCAGTCGGTTTCCCCATTTCGATTCGTACATGGTCCACATTGGGTCCTGACGGTAAAAGGCTGCTTTTATTTTGTACTTGTACTGGTTATACTGGGTTTTTCCAAAGACCAGAAAGTGTTTAGGCAATACGACTCTCTTGTACAAATAAGCCTGATCATGCTCTCCCATTAAATCACGCTCCTTTAAAAAATCTTTGTAACAGGCGGTCTTGGAAGGTAGCCATTCTCCCTTGTGAGAAGGCTTCTTGTCTGTTCTTCCGTGGTAGGCACATTCAATTTTCCAACGATATTGATATCTTCGACTCATTTTGGTCAGTATGCCGATAACAGCTCAGAGTGTTCTTTATATGGAGGTTTTTTCAAGGTTAAATGACGTCAATAAGGGACCCCCAGGTGTCAGGTGTTGTTTGTTGTTATTGTTATGGTAGATCATGTTTAGACTTGGGAGGGCTGGGACTGGGCATAATGTACCCCATGACCGAGCTAAGAATAACCATCCAGAAATCTCGATTCGTATCGTGTAAGGCTAACATTGCAATAGAGGCAATAATTAAAGTAATACAAATCAATAATTGAGCAAAAAAGATAATTTCAGCTCTAGGTATTTTTCCACAGCATAGTTTCCAATGTTCTATTTTGGAAGAATGAGATCCGATTGGGGTATCCATGAATCAAAACTGGAAGGATATCCCTTCCAACTCACTTTGACAAGAGAAATGGATTTTTTTCCAACCCGTCCCTTTTTATAGCCTAAAATTTCATCCACTTCATAGACTTCGTCTTTTTTAGTCACTTTCTGTAATTCAGATTCGTAAAAAGTGCCTTCTAATTCTTCTCCGCTAAAATCTTTTACCTTATATCTATAAGGTACAGATTCCTGGATTAAACGAGATACTTTAAATATCTCTCGAGTCCAATTCGGTAAATAACCTTTTTCAAAGGTACGTTTAGCTTTACTGATTCTCACTCGATCTCCGTCTTTAAACTTAGGTTTTTTAAGACTTATTTTCTTATCGTACAATGTTTTCCACACTTCTAACACATTGGAGGAATTGACCTCAGCAGGAGCTCTCTTGATACTTCGATGGTAACTGTGATTATAAGCATATACTAAATCGGGTAAAATATCCACATAACGTCGAGTTTTTTGACGAGTGAAATACCGCCACATTCTTCCTTTCAGAGTACGTTGAAATCGTTCTACGATACTGGCTTTAGTTTCTGCATTTCGGGTAGTAAAAAAATGAATGGATTTAAAAGCACTTATAAATTCCTTGTTGGTAAATTCCCGTCCTTGATCTGATTGAATGCGAAGAGGTTGTCTGCCGTCTTGTTTAATAATTTCCTTTAATCCCCGAATCATTTCTTTTCCCGATTTCTGTTTTATGGGTACTACCCAGGCATATTTAGATAACACATCAATAGCACACAGTAAAAAAGTATAACCGTCATTGTCTTTTTTTAATTGAGAGACATCCGCTAAATCTAATTGCCATTGTTCGTCGATACCGGTCACTCTCGTTTGTCCTCTAATAAATTTTCTTTTTATGGGTTTATGCAGAGTATAAGCTTCTTGTTCTTTGAGCCATTTTCTAATTTCAGATAAAGAAATAGAATAGCCTTTGCTCCGTAATTGGCGATATAATGACTGTACTCCGCCATACCCTGTTTTAGGATCATAATAAATATTTTCTAACACAGAGTCTATATTCTTTTCTTTTTTCTCTTCTTTTTTTATTTTCTTAAGACGTCCCATCTAAGAGCTTTTCTTTGTCTTCCTATACCAGAGGGTTCAGAGGGAGAAAAAACGTAGTCTAAGATGTCACCTTTTTTCTTTCTTTTAGGAGTCATAAAAGTACTACTAGGGGTAATACTAGAGGCATCGTGAAATCCAGTATCATCATCCTCATCATCATATTCTTTTAGGGGAGCAAGGGCTCTAGGTGTTATAGGGGTACTGATTTTTCCCGGTCTTTCCATAGCTTTTATAACGTTAGGATTTACCACATATTCTCTAGGGACTTTGGTTTCTTTCAAAGCTTGAGCAAATTCATTAGAACCTGGCAGTGGAGGTAACCTAGCACTAGATTTAGTTTTCATTGTATTGGTAACTAAATCTACGATATTAGAACCAGGGATGGGTTCTCCTCGATAACTAATTTCTCCATCGTCGTTCCATTGTATGACATTAGATTTTTTAAGGTGATCTAAAAGAAGCCCTGCTTTTCTTTGCATTTTACTAGAAACACTTCTGATTACTTGCGAATCCATTTCCCTGGTTTTAGGAACAGCAACAGCAGGAGTAGCATCATCGGGGGCAGCAGCACCATCAGCAGCAGGGGCACCATCAGCAGCAGTAGGGGAAGGGGTAGCAGCAGCGGCAGCAGCGACAGCAGCAAGAGGATTTTGTTGAATACGAGCTTGAGCTAAATAATTTCGATACCGGTATAATTGTTGCCCATACAGAGCTGCTTTTTCTTCAGGGGTCAAATCTGTTCTCGATTCAATCTGATCTAATTGTTGTCCTAACCCAATAGCAGCATTAAATTCGGGAGATTTAGGTAATTTACCTTTTAATTCCAATAACATACTCTCGGGAATTAATACCATTTTACGACTCATTTTGGTACAAATTCTAGAATTTTCCTTAAAACTAAATTAAGAAGAGACCCTCCTTTTTGTTTCACCAACAATTGTCTTCTTTTTTTATTACTCTGAGGTTTGACTAGTTTTCTCAAGATGTGCTTCTTAGTAGAGAGTTCTTGCTTCTGAGAAGGGGACAAAGGAATGTTACCTTTTAATAGGTTATAAACAACCTCACAAATTTTATGAATGCAATCACCACTGCAATTTTTTAACACTTCATTTCTTAATTTCTCTGAGGTTTCAGGAGACACTAAGACTTGAAACATAGGCATGTGAGGTCTCAACCGGCATTCACAAGAATTATTTTTAACTGCTTTTTTAACTGCTTTCTTGGTCTTCTTCTTATTATCTGAAGCCATGATGAAAAACTGATAAAAATCTCTTTTTTAAACGTCTTTTATAGGGAATTTTTTTTTTTATCTATTCAAAAAGGTACTGATAGAAGGAAGATGAGCAGTAGCCATATGACGATCGTAATTTTCTTTCAATCGGAATCCAACACCATCGTGAGGGCAAAAATATTTTAAACCTTTCAATCCTTTATTCACCGGATCAGGATCATAAACTTTCTCCCATGGTTTTTTTAACCCCGCAAAAGGATCTTTGGCTTTCTTCTTTAATTTCAGAGAGGGTCTACGCTTAGGGGTAGAGGCAACAGGCACTTCAGGAGATACAGGTCCCGTTAAAGGGGAGAAAGGAAGAATGTGATCAAATACTGAGGGTGACGGAGAAGATCTTACGGGGGTAGACGTCAATATATTGTCACTGGTTCTAGCAGCTCCTATGGGTCCTGTCATAGCCCTATCCATTATCTGAACGGCTTTATCGTCCATGTAGGGGAGAGTAGCATCTAAATTTTCATCTTGATAAGATACACTAGGGGTTACAAGACTTGCAGGGCTTCCAGGGGTGGGGTTCTGATAAGGCAATCTAACCATCAATTGCATCTTACCCCCAGGAGTTCTAGTTATCTTATCCATGTTAGGGGGTTGAGGTGGGGCTTGATCTGTTTGACCTTGTCGATGTAAATCTACTTGCTCCTGAATCCAATCAGGTAAGTCTTTTCTCAGAGGAGGAGTTTTTACAAAATCTTTTATATTTAATTTCTGAGTTATTTTCTTCTTTGATTTACTCTTTGCTTTACTCTTTCTAGGTTTAGCAATTCTCTCTTTACCCAGATTCCATTTCAACAAGTGACGAATGATCACCCCACCTAAAAATCCAGCACCTCCTCGTTTCAAAATCGCTTTTAATCTATTATCATCATTGACATGTTTATTAGCAATGACGCTCAAATCTTCTCGATGTTTATCGATAAAACGTTGAGTTTGCTTATCGATAGGAATAGTCCCTTTCAGCAAATTCTTAGCCCCAATCAAAAACCATTTCAATAAAGTCTTACGACTTAACTCGATGATCTCTTGTCTCTTTTCTGGATCTTTTTCTCCCTGCAAAAGTTTCAGGAGTCTCAAAATTTTCTTTTGTCCTGCCATGGTGTTCCAAGTCAAAATGATATAAATCGTACGTCACCTTTTATTTATATTTCTCTTGGCATGTACACCACTAAATTCTCAAACATTTGACTTCTCAATCTCAATTCATCGGGAGTCTGTGAACTCAAATCTACTAACAGATATCCGTGAGGGATGCGAGTAGCATCTAAATAAGCTGACATTAAATTAGGCATATCTATTTGTCGACTCAAAACCGTGATTTGAGATTTGTCTCTGGGATTTTTAAACAACACCATGTAATGAGTATTCAAACTAATCGTCCGGTGTTGAACGGCTCGATCAAATACATTTTGAGTAATGTAAATCACACTGGTGTTACGGTGATGAGCTTTGCGAGTAAACCAATCGACAATAGATTCGATGGCTTTCCCTCCCATCATATCATCAAAAATTAAAAGGTGGCGTAGGCTAAAATCACTCACTAATTCCTCGTCGTTTTCTGGTATATCGCGAATAAACTTAACTTGATCTTTTAAACTTTCATAGGCCGGTTGCCATTCTCGATAACACCAAACTATTCTGTCTGGGGGAGGGGAGATCCAATGTTTATTTAATATTAAGTTTTTTACAAATTCTGTTTTCCCCGATTTTGAAGGACCCGCTACCACCATAGTAAATTCGTGTTTCAATTGAAAAGGAGAGAGTGAATCGTAAGAATACATGATTGGGTATGAGGGAAATGTGACTGGTGTTTCATATTTTATTTCATATTTTATTTCTACTGCATTGTACTAGATAGCATCTTTTCGAAAAATATGGGTGGCCCTGAAAAGGGCCGTTTGGTTTTTAGGCTAGATGTTATAGCCTTCAAGCTGCCTGGGACTGGTGATGGAGCTGCTGGACTGCCTCTAATATTCCCCCCGGAATCGACAAACGGGGCAGGGGTTGATAGATTGGTATACACCAACCACACACACACAACACACCTTCATTGTCTGACAATTCTGACACTGTATCTGGAGATGTTCGTCCTCCCCGTAACAAATAATGCATTCTCCTCTATCTTCCTTGGGGGCTTTTCTGCTCCAGCTAGGCGTTATCGTTAAGTGACTTCTGTGGTCCTCTGGGTGGCGGCTGTGCTGGTAAAGTTCCATCAGAAGGTCAGGGGATGGAGATCTTGAAGGTCCAGGAAGTGGCGGTGACGGGGTCCTCGAAGGTCCCGGAAAGGTCTGTACCATGGGCGGCGGAGAGGGAGGAGACTGGATATTGGGAATAAAGTCTGAGAAGAGACTTCTGGCTCGCCCAAACGGTAAAGACGGTCTCCCAAAAGCGGAGTCCTCTGATGGTATAGAGGGTCTGGCATAGGGGGCTCCTCTTCCCCGTCCCACGGGTCTGGGTGGGGATGGCGCTCTCCTCCTGCTCCTGACTCGAGCGCGGTGGGGCTCCGGAGCTGGCTGAAGGGGTGGATTGCTCGCTGAGAATGCTGGCACCGGTGGTCTGGGTGGTTGATTATTCGGACAGCTGGAGGGCAAGGCAAATTGGTGGTCTTGTCTCGCCACGAAAAATGACCGCTCACACTCCAGTCGATCAGGTGAATGAGGACGGGGAGATGGTGTAGTCCTCTTGGTGGGGGTGTCAGTGGGTGAGTAAGGTTCAGAACTATCAGGACTGGCCGGGGACTCGGCTACCGTTGGACTCACAGGACTACTCAAAATGGGACCTGGTCTGGGACTGGCTACTTGTCTGGGACTAGTTCCGCTGGATACTTGTCTGGGACTGGCTACTTGTCTGGGACTAGTTCCGCTGGATACTTGTCTGGGACTGGTTACGCTGACTCCTGGCGGCGGCGGTCTTGTAGGGGGCACTCCTGGCGGCGGCGGCGGCGGTCTTGTAGGGGGCACTCCTGGCGGCGGCGGCGGCGGTCTTGTAGGGGGCCTCTCCATTCTTCTTTGAACACTGGGTTGCAGTTCTCGAAGTAGGATTGGTCTAGGGGGTAAAAACTCGCCCTCCTCAACATTATCCACGGGGTTGTCGTCTCTCTCAAACATATGGAGAGGGCGAAAACTTACTCTCTCATATGATTGTTGCTGGGCATCCCATACGTAATCCCAAAGTTCCAATACTTGGCGACTGAACAAGGGGGGATAGCTGACGCTAACAGGAACAAATGATGACATCTTTTAAGTGATAGCTGCAAATACTAGGTAACTAGTGAAGTGCGGGGATAGAAAACGCCACTATTTACGATAAGAAGGCGGAGCTTAACAAAAGGGCGGAGTTTCAACCCAACTAAATGACAGTTGTCTAGGAAATCAGAGTTCACAATAGTTCAAGTACCTTGAAATCGACAGTTTCAGCACGCGCTGTGGCTATGACGTCATATCATTGGTTTTAACTCTTTTGCACTCAAGATACACCATAGAAAAAATTTTTTTGGTAAATCAATTTTTATTAACATAATAACTCAAATAAAAAACACATTTTAACTCAGAACACAAAACATATTAAATCAACTTCAATTTTTTTAATCAAATGTCCAGGCACACTAAAAAGTTCGTAACCGTTGTAAGGAGTACGCCAAAACCAGGTATACAATTCATAGCGTTTTCTTAAAAGCGGATCAAGGAGATGGCTCATCTCTTCAATACGCCGTTCAAATCGAATCCGGTCTACTGCAGCGGTCATCCATTCGCTCGTCCGATCCTCGTTAGGAACTTCGTAAATTTTCAATTCAGGATCAAATCTTACTTTTTTTATTGGGTTTCTTGGGTTTCTTGTTTTAACACATCCACGTCCGGGACAATGGCTTCTTCGTCCATGGGCTGAGCGTCCTCGCTGTCGTCCTCTACAATCAAACATTGAGGCATGTCCAGATTTCTCTTTAGTTTCATGTAGGCAAACTCTAAAGCCGCAATTTTCATTTGATCGATCTGTCGAATTATGTGAGAACATTCTCGTCCTTTTCGGGTAAACATTCTCTTCATACAATTCCATTCCTGATATTCTTTTAGAGTCACCCCGGTTAATTTCAGCAGCAACCCTGGTTTGGCTCCCTCCGCAAACCAATAAATCGTCGGCAATCTTCCGGGATTCGCGTTTTCCGCAATCATTATCAGTACTTTCTGAAGCCATCTCAGGTTGTCGATTTGTTTGCTCATCTCCACGATCTGTTTCAATCTCTGTCGTTTCTCCCCGGTCGCCAACGCGTTCCATTTCGTCACCAACAAATACCCTTCAAAGGAAAATGAAGCAATATCCATATTTGCTCTAGTATCATACTCTTTTGAAATGATAAAAAACCCTCTATTATATACCCTCAGACAAACATGTTTACGAACTTTTTCTCAAGGCCACTACACACCTGCAGGTGTTTACGTCAAACTCACTTGTTTTTTAGGTCAAACAGCTACAGAGATTTTAACAATAACAACTTCAGTCACGTAAACAACGAGGGTATATAAGACAGGCCTTTTTATTAAATAAAATCATTCTATAAAAATCATGAACTATGATCCATCTCTCTTGACCCAGTCGCAGGATCCCGTAGCCTTAGAAATGGCTGCATATGATCAAGAGGATCCCTCATACATGAGCAAGGAAGACTTCGGAATTATAACTACCACTCAAGAAGGAATTCTGAATACCATGCAAGTCATGAGCAATGAAATTGCTAATCATACCGACGTCATCTTGAAAAAACTTCAAAAAGGAATTCTGGATATCCTCGAAGTCATGACCAGTGAAATTAGTAATCATACCGATATCATCTCGCATAAAATTCAAGAAATACAGCAAAAAAAAGCAGGAATGACTACCGTTTATAAATGCTATACCTGCGGAGAGGAAGGACACTTTTCACCCAAATGCCCTCACAAAGAAGAATACCAAAAGAAAAAAAAAAACTAACAGCGCCGAAGAAATCAAACCAAAATTTACCTGCTTCACTTGCGGAGAACAAGGACATTATTCTACCAACTGTCCTGAAAAAGAAAACGTAAAACCAGCACCAACTAAATCCAACGAATGCTTCAATTGCGGGGAAGAAGGACACTGGGCTAATAAATGCCCACACGAAAAACAGAAAAAGAAAACAACAGCACAAAAAAGAAGCGCTTGCTATACTTGCGGAGAAACAGGCCATTGGACCAAGGACTGCCCAAAAATCGAAGAAGTCATTCAAACTTCCGATATTGAAGATAATGAACCACCCAAGAAAATCAAAAAAGAGAGAAAAAAACCAACCAAAAAAGCTAAAAAAGAAGACTGGGACGAGGAAATGAAAATCGAACAAAAAATACCGGGACGAATGAAGAGAATCAACAATCAAAACATGTTCGTGGAGGAACCCGACCTCGATTAAAAACCGAAATCCGTGAAAGAAAAGGATTATTTCTTCAATGTAAATACGTTTAATAACTTTAACTTTAACCGTTTATCATTATTGTCTTGTTCTAATTGCATGTTTTTCATTCAATAAATTCGTTTTCACTCTATACTGCCTTTGTTTACCTTTATTCCGACGCCATTTTGGATTTGACCTCAATAATTTTCGACGCCATTTTGGATTTGACCTCAGTTGACCCCCCTATCTAGGCTATCTAGGCTCGCCTTATACTACTTTTAATGTTAAGTACATGTGTACTCCTAACTCGCGCTCAAGATAAAACATTTCACTTACAGGTGAAATATATCTCTAGTTCAAGATCATCACATTCTTGTCACAACAGTGATTATTTTAAGTTCATTATCATGATCTCTGTAGTAGGTGAAATATATCTCTAGTTCAAGATTATCACATTCTTTTTACAATAGTGATTACCTGAAGTTCATTATTATGATCTCTGTTGCAGGTGAAATATATTTCTAGTTCAAGATTATCCCATTCTTATTACAATAGTAATTATCTTAAGTTCGTTATCATTATCACTTTGTAGGTGAAATATATATCCAGTTCAAGATTATCACATTCTTGTTACAACAGTGAATATCTTAAGTTCATTATTATGATCTCTGTTGTAGGTGAAATACATCTCTAGTTCAAGAGTTCACATTTCTTTTACAAATGGAAAACACTTTTGTTACAAGAGTATCATTAACTCAGTTGTAATGTAAAGCATATCATATTCAACATTTTTACATCTCAATTGCAAACGTTAAACATTGTAAGGAGATTGGAACATGAAATACTAGTAATGTCAATACTCCAAAAACATCTTAAATATAAAGATGAGGATTTAAGATGTTCATTTATCTTATTTGTGACCTACGTCACATGCCATTTTTTAAAAAATATGAGGCCCCAAACAAAAATGATAATTTCCTGAAATTATTGCTTGGCATAGAAATTGCTTAACTGCAGAAATCAAACAGATATTTACAGTTTAAACTGTTACTTTGTTATGATTTCAATACAGTATGAAGTTGAACACATATAGTGACTATAAAAGTAATATCCAAGTCAGAGTTTAAAAAACCTTCTTAACTGATGCCAGTACATAATGAATACAACAGCAAATGTAAAGATTGTTACAAAATTTTAGAGCAATCAAATCAAAACGCAAATAAAAAAAAAAGTAATATTAGACTTTGCATACAAATAGATATACATTTAATGTTTCATATAAAAGTAAAAAAGTAGGGGTCACATCTTAATAAATTGAGATATGACATGAAATAAGCTAATTTTAAGCAAAAATCGAGTTTTTTTTCTTGACTTCTATGAAATATAAGCTAAATATGCCAAAAATTATCGACTGATATATCAAAATATTGTTTCAAAATGTTTTTTCAGAACAACATGAATAAATCGTTAAACCCAAACTATCTGGAAGTTTATTCTGGGCTGAAAATTAGGAGGCTTAAGTAACAATATTCTAAAACAACTCTAATTTTCTGTCAACAATTTTATTAATTATGGTTTATTTGGCATGAATATACAGATAGAACTAATAAATGATGCAAATTTTTACGAAACATATTACATTAAATAGCTAGCGGAGAGAACCTCTTTAAGGACAATTTTGACGTAAAAAATCTCTAGTACAAGATTATGAGTTCTTTATTATAAGTATAAAACTTCTCTAGTACAAGATTATGAATTCTTTATTATTTGTGTCATACATCTCTAGTACAAGATTATGAATTCTCTATTATTGGTGTAATACATCTCTAGTACAAGATTATGAATTCTTTTTTATTAGTATAAAACATTTCTAGTTCAAGATTATGAATTCTTTATTATTAGTATAAAACATCTCTAGTTCAAGATTATGAATTCTCTATTATTAGTATAAAACATCTCTAGTACAAGATTATTAATTCTCTTTTATTAGTATAAAACATCTCTAGTTCAAGATTATCAATTCTCTATTATTGGAATAAAACATCTCTAGTACAAGATTATTAATTCTCTTTTATTAGTATAAAACATCTCTAGTTCAAGATTATCAATTCTCTATTATTGGTGTAATACATCTCTAGTACAAGATTATGAATTCTTTTTTATTAGTATAAAACATTTCTAGTTCAAGATTATGAATTCTTTATTATTAGTATAAAACATCTCTAGTTCAAGATTATGAATTCTCTATTATTAGTATAAAACATCTCTAGTACAAGATTATTAATTCTCTTTTATTAGTATAAAACATCTCTAGTTCAAGATTATCAATTCTCTATTATTGGAATAAAACATCTCTAGTACAAGATTATTAATTCTCTATTATTAGTATAAAACATCTCTAGTACAAGATTATTAATTCTCTTTTATTAGTATAAAACATCTCTAGTACAAGATTATTAATTCTCTTTTATTAGTATAAAACATCTCTAGTTCAAGATTATCAATTCTCTATTATTGGAATAAAACATCTCTAGTAAATAATTATGACAAATGTAAGATATCTCTATAACATTTATATAATAAGTTATCTATAATATGTTTCATAATCTATGGGACAAAATGATGAACATCATAGCATAAATGTAAAACATCCCTTGTACATAATTTTGATTTCTCTTTTACGAGTATAAACTACGTTTAGAATAGTTGAGATTATGACTCTTGAAATATAATCCAAAATATGAAAAATTTAAACATAACCATGGATATCAAACAATTTAAATTATTGTAACACATACTTACAATAAAACGTCACGATTTTTGGCGTGTACATTGTATAATATTTACATTTCCCAGTGTCTTTGCCTGTGATAACGATTTTGTACTATACTGTATAACCCATAACTTCAAATGACGCCAAATTGAGGCGCCAACGGGATATGCTTAATTATTTAAATCTTTATTCGTACAATGCTTTAAAATTATATAAATATTAGTGATAAGAAATAAGGGTCGAGGTGTGATCAAATCGATCATATTTACTAGATTTGATTATGCCCCGACCGACGAAATTATCACCTCATAATACTCAAAGAATGATTCCTTATTCCTTAATTAATACACGTTATTCCCTTGTCAGGATTGGCCTGCTTCAAAATCCGTGAAATCAGTGATGACATTTGTTAACTTTCATTCTTTCATTAGGCTTCTTTTACGGTGATACAGAACTCTTTTCTCCGCAATTAAAATTGTCTTTGTTAATGAAAATCAGCGAAGCGTGCAGGAGGTATAAATTTACTGCAGCGTGACTAAATGTAATGCATTCATCGTACAGCGTCCAAAGAAAAAGGTATCTATCTATCTATCTATCTATCTATCTATCTATCTATCTATCTATCTATCTATCTATCTATCTATCTATCTATCTATCTATCTATCTATCTATCTATCTATCCATCCATCCATAGAACCATCTATCATTTCAACCAAATTAGGCTGTGGACAATTAAATTGCGGAAAATACTGTTTAAACAAATTAACAAATATAAAGTGCATCTACATTATATCAAGTTAAAAAACAGTTTGTAAAGATGAATGATAAATTTATACATATTTTATATTGATATTTTATTTATACAAAGGATGAATGTGGCTGACAATCACAGGATAAGTTCGATAATCACAATCTTCTTCTACGGTAAGTCTCTTTCGTTCTCTTCCTCTCTCTGTGGCTCTCTCTATTTCTCTCTACCATACATGTTACTATGAACTTTTGTTTTCTCTCTCTTTCTCTCTCTCTCTAATTTCTATGAACACACACTCTCCTCTCTCTTATAACTATGTTCTTTAGTTTTCTCTCTCTTTCTCTCTAATTACTATGAACTCTCTCTCTCTCTCTCTCTCTCTCTCTCTCTCTCTCTCTCTCTCTCTCTCTCTCTCTCTCTCTCTCTCTCTCTCTCTCTCTCTCTACTTTTAATGATCCATGACTCTAACACATTTAAAGTATAAGTAAAAAATATAATTTTTTAAAGAACTTCTTTATTTTTTACTTTAGTAAGCAGGACATTTATCAAGTTCCTTTTGAATTCAGAGAAAATGTGTTTGTTTATATTCATGTTTTCCTTGAATGTTTGACACCTAAAATAATCTGGAATACTTAATAGCTTTTTCACGTGAAAAAAAAATACCGAGAGAAAAGTCTATGATTAGGGACTATGTTGAATGACCGTTCAGAATAACTAGTTGCTGGTTTTTAAAATAACTTTGTTATTGATAAATGTTGTATGGCACACACGCTAACATTTTGTTATTGACTAGTGTATTTTTTTTTATGACACACTATTTAACAATCGGTAATTCACAAGTGTTATTGTTTTTGATACTTGTTAACACTAACACTAGTTAACATACCATTAATGTTCATATTTGTAAGGAATTTCGAAATACCAATTATAAGAAAATATTAGGTTATTAAAAACGATATAAGTTTAAGATCGAGCAAGTTTCCTTAACACGCAGATGAAATATTACAAGTACATCTAAGTTTGTACTGTATAACGAACGGCATGTTCTTTTGCAAGACTATAACTCTATTGAAGGTCAGACGTCATCCTAAGACTATAGGAACTGAAATCCAGAGTCTGTTTTGCATGCATTGGTCAAGTAGAACAAAAACTCCTTTACCAACCTACCAGCAGGAATGGAGATTTAAAATTAAAATCCAATTAAAACGAGCAGACTAATTAAAACTAGCACGTCGGGGCGTGTACTCTCTCCATTACTTCATGTTAATCCATCTCCCGATGACAGCAGCAGAGGCAATTCGCACTAAAAACAAGAACCTTTGCATCTAATTATACCTCTCTCTCTCTCTCTCTCTCTCTCTCTCTCTCTCTCTCTCTCTCTCAGTTGATATTTTAAGATATATATTAAATATGGATCATAATAATGTTCTTCAAAATTAGAGGCAGAAGAAAATTTGAAAAAAAAGTTAGGAAGTCCACTAGCTGTAGTTTGTCTGGAACTTAATATATTTTGAATGAAAATAAAGATGCTTGGCTGTAGAAAAGAAAAATAATATAGTAAATAATTACAGAGTAATCATGAAATGAAGAATAGAATCTAAATTTCAGTATTGGTGAGTCGTCAATTACCCAATACAGTAACATTAAGTCGGGCTTCACCTTTACTTGCCAGTGATATAAAAATTGCAAAATAAATACATATGAAAACCTTTGAGACTCACAAAATTATCCTGCATCTTACATCGTAGCCCTTTTTATAAACAGATTTATGTGAAAATCAAAAAACCACAGAAATACCTCTGTTATATAAAGACATTCGTTGACAGGTGCGCGCTCATTTACATATTAATGAGCTTGTTAAACATGAAGTCAAAATGTAATTCTGTGTTGTATTTAACTCCCGCACGCTCCAAACTTACCGTTTTTTAAACAGCTGTCAAACCTTGTATGTCTGAACAGTTTAACACGATGTAATATGTTTATTTCCCAAAAATTTAACGATCTTCATATAGAGAAATATATTCAGATTCATACAAAATGCTTCCTTATTATAAAAACCATCGAAAACATCGAGCTTACCATATTAGAGGGACCAAGTAACTAAAAATATTTCTTTTTAAAAAATCAAAGTAAATAGCAGCTATATTTATTTACACGTATTACTTTTGAAAAATATCAAAACAAGAAATTTTTTTTTAGTTATGTTTGATGCGCATTTTAATTTCCATCATGCGATCATCCAACATCTTAAATTTTAAATATATGAAAACAATAATTTTCCACAAAAAAAAATCTCAATGAACTAAGATTCGTCTGATTTAGTCCATTCAAATAAAACTAAGATAATTTTTTGCAAGGCTTGATTATGATTTCTATTCCTTCAATTTACGACCCTATCTCAAATTTAACATTACAAATATACCTATATAATTCCCCCTCCCCCAACTAAAATCCAACTCTGTTACTTCTGTTTGTCCAAGAAAAAAACCCAAAGGTTACCCAAAGATAACTCTTTAAGATAATGATGCGATTCATCATTTTAAGATAACTCTTTAAGATAATGATGCGATTCATCATTTTAAGATAACTCTTTAAGATAATGATGCGATTCATCATTTTAAGATAACTCTTTAAGATAATGATGCGATTCATCATTTTAAGATAACTCTTTAAGATAATGATGCGATTCATCATTTTAAGATAACTCTTTAAGATAATGATGCGATTCATCATTTTAAGATAACTCTTTAAGATAATGATGCGATTCATCATTTTAAGATAACCCTTTAAGTCCATCAACAGAACAAACAAGAACTTAAGACAAAGTCGTAAATATTATCCGTCTCATGGATTGATCTTAAGGTCAGACGACACGTTCCTCGAGAATCTTTTTTGTATCTCCTCGTAATAAAGAGTTCCAATAAAAAACATTAATTTTATAATTATTTTAAAAGTGATCAAAATTTACTTGGATTTTGTATATGTCTAGATGGTCGAGTGGTTAGAACCGTGGCCGCTCACTGCCAGAAGCGTTTATTTTTTATATTAGCAAATCAAGTGTATTTTCAAGAAGATTATATAGAAAATTGCATACTCTAGTATTTTGTAGAAATGCCTGGTAAGGTACCCTAATTTTTTGCAAGAAAGCTTGTCAAAGTAGTAGTAAACCATTAACAAATTCCTGGAAAAAGTTATCTAAAATTGAGGAACGTGTCGTCTGACCTTAAACGGAAAAAAAAATATAAACTCAATCATTTACAACTATTTGGAATGCCATAATCATATTTCACAGCCATTAGAATAAAACATTAGTGAGTTCGTGATTAAACATAATTCATTAATTTGGTCGGAAGTCGTAAGTTCTTCTTTTGTAAAACGCAGCCCAGAATTTTACCATAATGAACGTCCGTGAGTGTTGACTAGCAGAGTAATGCCTGTTTAATGGTCGCTCGTTTAAAAACTCATTTCCGGATCGGTCTCTTTGTGGATTCGGTTTTATTCTGTTTATACGACAAATCCAAAACCTCAAAGAATTAATCTCTGGAAATAAGTAATCAAGCAACTGAGCCAAGGATATACTGGTAAAACGTCTGGTAGATGGCTTTAGATAAAACAAATAAGATAAGATATGGTAATATAAGAAAACATTTTAAAAAACAAAAGAAAAGATAAGGTGGGATATGGCAATAATAGTATGGGATACGATACAATACAATCAAATAAGATCAGGTAAAAAAGGATAAAATTATTTTTTAATTACAATTTGTAAATTTATAAATAAGGTTTTTCAAAAGTAAGCAGGCTCATGACATCATGCGATTTAAAAATTATGATAATGTATACTGTGGAATCATTAAATTTCGTGGGGGCCAACTTAAATTTTACAGGTTCATGAGGACGTAATTTCGTGTATTCTCATATATTTACAAAAGGAAATATGACTTTATTACCCTTATTAACAATTCGTGGAGGATGTTATTTCATGGATGAGAGGTAACCACGAATTCCACGAAAATTGAGCCACCACGAAATCTAATGATTCCACAGTATCTACCACTTTCTGAGTATCCTTGCTGGATCTCTTGTTTTTGAATGTTAAATACATAATTGTCTCTGCAGCTCAGTGGTCAAAACGCTGAAACTTTACATCAGGGTTTAGATGAGATAAAATAAGATAAAAAAAGATAAATTAAGATAAATTAAGATAAGATAAGCTAGGATATGAAAAGATATATTAAGATAAGATCAGATAAGATTAAAAAGATTAGATAAGATAAAAAAAAGATAAATTAAGATAAAAAAAAGATAAATTAAGATAAGTTAAGACAAGATATGATAAGCTACGATAAGATAAGAAACGATAAATTTAGATAAGATTAGATCAGATCAGATCAGATATTTAGGTCTCTGTAGCTCAGTGTTAAAAGTGCTTTGTGTATTTCTTAAACCTGTTAAGATTATACAGAATGCGAATATATAAATGTATATACCAGTTATAAATAGCAAACTTATCTGCCGTAAGTTACACAATGTTGACAATAAATAATTACGACATATCTAAATGACGACACATTGAATTGGGTTAGTTAATCCTACCTGGTCTATTTACCTGTACACAAGGAGATGTGTTAATCCTACCTAATCTATTTACCTGTACACAGGGAGACGTGTTAATGCTACCTGTTGTATTTACCTGTACACAAGAAGATCTGTTAATTTTACCTGGTGTATTTACCTGTACACAAGAAGATCTGTTAATTTTACCTGGTGTATTTACCTGTACACAAGAAGATCTGTTAATTTTACCTGGTGTATTTACCTGTACACAGGGAGATCTGTTCATTTAACCTGGTGTATTTACCTGTACACAGGGAGATTTGTTAATTTTACCTGGTGTATTTACCTGTACACAGGGAGATCTATTAATATTACCTGGTGTATTTACCTGTTCACAGGGAGACCTGTTAATCCTACCTGGTTTATTTACCTGTGCACAGGGAGATCTGTTAATTTTACCTGATGTATTTACCTGTACACATGGAGATCTATTAATTTTACCTGGTGTATTTACCTGTACACAATCAAGCAGTGACAATATACACAAAATAAACATTAACCATATTTATTAACTTACACATGATTACACAGACCAGCTGATAATGAAACCAAAGTCCTCCGACTCTTAAGAATATTTGAAATGTAATTTTTGTATTCTCCTTCTTCTTCTTTTATATATATTTTTAGACGTTAGGTATTTATTTAAGGAATAATGAATCATTCTTTAAATATTATGAGGTGAAACTTTTGGTGGGGCCGTGATCAAATCGAATAAAGCCCGAATGGCTTTAGGATAGATTTCATCAAGCCCGACCGAAATTCTTACCTCATAATATTCAATTAATGATTTCTTATTAACTATATTTATACAATTTTCATCAATTGTGCGATTTAATGTTAGAATATTTAAAAATGCCAAACATGCTTGCGCCCCAACAATACATCATTTGAATTTATTAGACTGTATAGTACAAAATCGATTCTAAGTGTTATCGCAGACAAAGACACTGAAAATGTAATACATAAATTTATAGACTAGTGATCTTGGAGATAAAATGAGGAAAAAGGATTTATAGCAATACAAAAAAAAATGAACAACAAATTCTGTAAATCAGTTCAATGTAACGTTTTACAGTATAATGAGTCATGATTTTTTTGTTACAGTGACGTCATGGATCACACAGTCTGTTTCCGGTCAGGCGCTCTTTGGCAGGAACAGTCCCTCCAACTTCATGTTTGTATCGCCCTCTAGATATGGCGCCAGTAATCCTAACGCACCTTCAGGGGAAATAATCCATAAGTCTTCACTTCCGGCCAAAAACCAAGTACAGTACGCAGGCGCGGGGGCCTCTCTGAAGCCGGGTTATTGTCCGTCTGTTGTGTTAATAACGTCCACTAAATGTGCTGACCTTTGCGGCGATGACAACGACTGTGTCGGAATGAAAAAGTGCTGCCGTAATGGGTGCGGAAAACGCTGCATTGAGCCTGTGCACCAAGCACAAAATCCTCCGTCGCAGCAGCAAGCACAAAACGCTCCGCCACAGCAGCAAGCACAAAATGCTCCGCCACAGCAGCAAGCACAATACGCTCCGCCACAGCAGCAAGTACAAAACGCTCCGCCACAGCAGCAAGTACAAAACGCTCCGCCACAGCAGCAAGCACAAAATCCTCCGCCACAGCAACAAGCACAAAACGCTCCGCCACAGCAGCAAGCACAAAACGCTCCGCCACAGCAGCAAGTACAAAACCATCCATCAAATCGCCAAACACAGAACGCCCCGACAGAGCATCAACCAATCATAAACAATAAACCTGACTTATTCCCGGGAGTGCCACCCTCACAACTTTACGGAGCCAACCATTTGCCTAATACAGTGAATGGCGGACCTATGTTCCATAGACCAAACTCTTCAGCTCCACAAAGCGAGGCAGTGTACAATCAAAGAAATCAACCAAACATAGCGGGACCAAACAACTTCTACCAACAACAACAGGCAGGGACCAACGACCCACAAGGCAACGTCCCAAGCAACGGCAGGGTGGGATCATTTTATCCGCCCTCCACCCCGACCAATGGTCAACACCAAATAAACGAGATTCAGGGTCAGTCTTACATTCCACAGGGTACAATCAACAGTCACGCACCTGTAGCAAATAACCCCTGGACATCCAATGCTCAGTCGGCATCATACCCGGGTCATATTGGAGGACCGGCACCAGAATACGATCCCGCATCGCATACGATACAAGGTGGAGCTTCCAACAGTCAACATAGAAATATTCAGATGGGCGTGTCTCAAAACCAAACAGCTGAATATGATCCACAACCAAATCTTCCTAGTGGGTCAAATCCACCGTATCAATATAATGGATTACCAAATGGAAACGGGCAGCCAAACCTAAACAATCCACCGCCGTATTCCGCTCCCAACGGACCAAATAATCCTTCCCCAGAGACCTATGACCAAGTTTCTGGGTTGTACAATCAACAGTTTCCACAGCCCTCTTCTTACAACCCGTCGCAGCCTTATCACGCCGCGACTGGAGGGTCCAGCTATCGGCCGGCGGTTCCAAACAACCAGTATTCTAACCCTGCCGGTGGACCCAACTCGGACCCATATCAACAACAGGTCAGCGGAGGAACGAACGTCCACAATTTTACCACTGAATATTCAGGTGGAGCATATGATCCCTCAGTTCAGCAAAGACACCAACAGCAACATACAGAGAGGGCGAACGGTGAAAGTGTAAGTCACGTAGAATACCCAATGGGAGCTCACCAAAAGGAAGGTGGATCAAACAGCCAGTTTTATGATCCAGTAGGACAAACTGGACCAGATGGAAATCTGTATGAACCTCATCCAAATATACCCGGACAAAATCAATTTATACAAGGTCCAAATCAAAGCGAACCTTATCAAAATAAACATAGTCGTTTTCCAAATAGACCAACTGTAAATCAAAATGAACCTCTTCAAAATGGATTCGGTCAAAATTATAACGGACCTTATCGAAATGAACCCAGTCGAAATCAAATTGGACCATATCAAAATAGGGCCAACCAAAATCCAAGTGGACCTTATCAAAATGGGCCAAATCATAATCCAAGTGGACCGTACCAAAATAGACCAAGTCAAACTCCAAGTGGACCGTATCAAAATGGGGCCAACCAAAATCCAAGTGGACCTTATCAAAATGGACCCAGTGAAAGTCCAAGTGAACCATACCAAAATGTACCAAGTCAAAATCCAAGTGGACCATACCAAAATGGGCCAAGTCAAAATCCAAGTGGACCGTATCAAAATGGGGCCAACCAAAATCCAAGTGGACCGTATCAAAATGGGGCCAACCAAAATCCAAGTGGACCTTATCAAAATGGTCCCAGTGAAAGTCCAAGTGAACCATACCAAAATGTACCAAGTCAAAATCCAAGTGGACCATACCAAAATGGGCCAAGTCAAAATCCAAGTGGACCGTATCAAAATGGGGCCAACCAAAATCCAAGTGGACCTTATCAAAATGGACCCAGTGAAAGTCCAAGTGAACCATACCAAAATGGACAAAGTCAAAATCCAAGTGGACCATACCAAAATGGGCCAAGTCAAAATCCAAGTGGACCTTACCAAAATAGGCCAGCTCAGAATAAACCTAATATTAACAACGCAGTTTTAAATACAAATGGACCTTATCAAAATACACACATGCAAAACCCAAACGGCTTCCCTCAAAGTGGACCTATTCCAAATCAAAATAGACCTCAACAAATTAGACCTAGGAATAATCTAAACGAAGCTTATCAAAACGGACCCCGTCCATTTCCAAATAGACCCAATCAAGATGTACACAATCCCTATTCAAGCGAACCTTACCAAAACAAGCCAAGTGAAAATTATAATTCAACCCGTGGACACCAAAACGGACCTTTACAAAATGGACCAGGTCAAAATCAAAACGGACAAAGTCTCCAGTCAAACTCTCCTCACCACATACAAACACCAAACAGTGTTCCAAATCTCCCAGGACAAGAAGGACTGCCAAACTCACCCTACAATGAACCGCGAAGATCAGAACCACACCATAAACCCAAACACACAGAAAATACACGCAATACTCAGTACAATAGTGCTGGCGCGGTATATCCTCACCAACAAATTGCATATCAGAAAGCCCAGCGTTCTAATAATGTTCTTCAAATCCGCCCCTATAAAGTCGGTAAGGGAAACAGTGTTGTGGAGATTCTTCCTTACGACGGAGAAAGTAGGGTACCTCTTGTGAATGGAAACACCCAAAACTACAATCAAGATCAATATCATCACAAACAGATAAATCAAGAGCCTACCAACGCAGTGCAGTATCCTCAAAACGGCGCAGACAATTCACTGTACTCCCCTAACACAGGGCCACCGGAAAACATGATACAACAAGTAGGAGAACCAGAAGGAATTCAACAGGTTCAACCAGAGGTCAGGGACATGATTCCAAATAGTGCTGTAAAGTTAAAGCCCAGCATCTACGGTAGTTACAAGATCATCCCGTACGATATGAGAAAGTATGGCAAATCTAAGCCAATGAGGAGCAACCTCTCTGGACAAGGCATTGGTTCCAACATGAACAGCAATGCGCCGACGGAAGTAAAAGCGCCAGAAACTATACCTAAACCGGCCAGCGGAGTCGGACCCTGGCCTGTTGGTTATGAAGTTACTTCACGGGTTCATCCGGGCAATTCGGTGCAGAACCAAGCATTCAACACAAGACAGCCAAGAACATATTCAAACGTTGAACCAAAGATCCCTGTGGAGATTAAGCAGACAAATCAGCATCAACAAGAGAACCGGGGCTTCAATGCCCGAACAACGGCAGGAATAGCCCCAAGATGGTTCAGTGACAACACCGTTTCATATCAGGGCCCCAAGGACATACACACGGCAGGGCCCGAGTTTCCGGTTCCTGTTGTTGACAAAAGAGTAACGTATCCCGAGGTAGAATCACTAGCGACGATCAAACATCCTTCATCAAGTAGCAAAAACAAAGAAGTGTCGCCCAAGTGGGATAGAAAGGGAAAGGAATCTTCGCCTCAAATATCACCGATCCCAGTACAAAACGCCTTGAGTACACCTGCAGTAGAACCCAAAGTTGGCCCAAGAGAACCTGAAAGCATTACCAAATCACCTTCATTTACTAATATGGTTCATACCAACGGAGAACCGAGTTCGAATAATTATAACAATTTGAAGCAGGGACAAAAAGAACAAACGAGCATTGAACCCGCAGGGATAGTCCGTGACCCAGGGGTCAACCAAAAAGGTGACGTCACACCTGGACCTAGTATCAAACCTTCTTCTAACGTAGCAAAAAATTCATTTCACGATCCACACATGGACATGAATCCCATGAACTCAATCACCTACAAAGACACCAGGTTTGGAAAGAACTACTATGATCCCGTCACCGACCATGCAACCCTCCAGGAAGTCAACCAGCACAATCATTTTGAGTCCGTTCATTCCAGGACGCGTTCCCAGAACAAGTTCAGTCTTATGGGAGGCGATCCGAATCCGGCTGGTCACGTGTATAACGCCGCCCCTCCGCTACAATACAACGCCGCCAATCTCGGAATCGTTGACTATGGTCAGCCCCGCGCAAGCGCTTTTGAGGCACAGCCTGTGAGGAGAGAGAGAATGGGTTTAAGCGCTAGAGGGGACTCAAGTTACGGTTCAGGGCTCAGCATCAGCAGAATATACCATGACGTAGGCCATTCCCGGGCCATAATGGAGCCACCCACTTCTTTTGAGTTCAGCTCGGAATTTAGAAAAGCCACGGCTAAACCCACCTACCGCCCGCCCATCGATTCCCTCGGTCAGGTCTATATCGACATCGCCAGGTTTCCGGACAACCCCATGCAGGCCCCGCCGAACCCTCTCAGCCTCAGCAGTGGATTTAGGGGACATATTCCGGATCTGCTGACAACTCTGCCACCTTTGGACAAGAGCACGCCCAAGGAGACCCCAATATCATACATTGAGAAGAAAACCACTGACGCTGTCAGCTCCCTTAATCTTTTAGAACCCCCTAAGACGGAAAAACCGGCTGAACCCAAAAATATTATCCCGGAAGGAATGGCGCTTACGGAAACCGGATCCAAACCCAAGCAAATGGCGCCAGGTTCTGCGTCGCAGTCATCACATTCGGCGCCGAGGCTCGGCATAAGCTCAACTCTAATTGGTGCGCCACCGACAAATACTGGCCCTGAAAAGAAAGTGTTTAACAGAGACGGATTCAATCTGTTTAATGGGTACAAACCTCAGTATAAGGTTCCTGTAAAGGAAATCAGGAATCCGTCTGTCCGTGGTGCTCCGGTTTTTAGTGCTAGAGCGGGTAAAACTCTAAAGAAACAGTGACGTCACAATCTTTGACGTCATGATGCAAAGTAAAAGTCTCAAGACTGAGAAAGCGGTGACTATAACTCTATTTATTTCGTGGGTATAAGCAGATATTTTCGTTTTCAGTTTTGCCGTGGAAGTTTTTTGGTATTGTACTGTGAAGAAATGCTTTGAAACGTAATGAGCGTTTAAAAAAACAGTGACCCGTGAGCTAGTGCAGCGTAGAATTCGGATTATGGAAACTTAATCCAGCTGAAAGAAAAAAAACCGAATTTTTAAAATCAAAACTTTTTGATAGAAGATAATTGAACGATCAAATATGGAATGTCTCAATGTTATTTAAAATTTATGAATCAAACGCAATGTCGTATAATTTTGAATATTCGTGTTGACGTTTTCTTTTATATGTTTACATTAAACTTTATGTATAGATAAGTTGTACCGTGATTTCTAAACGAGGTTAGATAAGTTGTACGACAGTTTATAGGGGTGTTCACTTTGGGATAGTGCAATATCTGACGTCTGTGATATTATGTCGAATTATAACAACTTTGTAACTTTAATTGTGTTGTTCTTCATTTCATAGCCCGATTAGTTACCATGTATTCACGTGTCAAGACATAGCCCGAATAGTTATAACGTATCCACGTGTCAAGACATAGCTCAAATAGTTATAAAATATCCACGTGTCAAGACATAGCCCGAATAGTTATAAAGTATCCACGTGTCAAGACATAGCCCGAATAGTTATAACGTATCCACGTGTCAAGACATAGCCCGAATAGTTACCATGTATTCACGTGTCAAGACATAGCTCCGATAGTTATAATGTATCCACGTGTTAAGGAACGTTTTCCGTCTCATTAAACGGAATAAATCAAAGACGTATATAAAATTACAATAGACAAGTTTTCTTTTGAAATAATTCTAAGCAAAACAAGAAATGGACGGAAAGTCATGAACACGTGGTCCATAGTACTTACAACGGTTTCGGAGGAAAGAGAATTTTGACATGCGCGGATACACAGCTGGGTCAGGGGTCCGGAGGGTCGGAGGGTCCGGAACTTCCTACCCCTGTATAATCCCTACTTTAAAAATTCACATACTGTATTAGAGTCACCGTAGAAGGAGGGGGGGGGGGGGCAAAAACAAAATCATTCCACAGAAACTACCACACCACACCCCCTTTTAAGAAACACAATTTGGATATACGTTTGATAGATTAAAACAATACTAAGAAAATATACTGACTTAGGCTATACAATGTATGTAAATATAATAAGACCTCTCTCTCTCTCCCTCCTTTTCTCTCTCTCTCTCTCTCTCTCTCTCTCTCTCTCTCTCTCTCTCTCTCTCTCTCTCTCTCTTTTTTCTCTCTCTCGTCGTGATATCATATTACGTAGAACTCATTAATTATCTTTCACGTAGAAACCTTTTAACAATAAACCCAACAAAGACCAGCCAAACCAACGATATTCTTTTGTCTGTGTAGTTAATGCCTGCTCTTGGTAATTGTTTTTATATTATTCTGTTGTTCCGGACTCAAACGTGTGTTTTTTCAGGTGGTGACAAATTTTATGACATGTTAATGGCGCGACCTCATTCGTTTTGAATGCATTCAACATTTGATTTGATTAAGGCTTTTATTCACTGACAGGGTTTTTGGAACAAATTTACAAAATGTAAATGGCATTTCAGCGATAAATTATTCAACATGCTGAATTCGAATGAAAAATAAAACACATAATAAATACATATATTACACAAACGATTCCTAATGCGTGCCTAAATAAAATAAAATAGCGATACCTAAAAATTGATCGAAGGATCAAACCCAGTCAAATTTATAATCAAAACTGTATCAGAAATTGATAACTTTCTTAATCAACAAGTACATGTTAAAGTAGTTATGTAAACACATTCTTGTTTATATGTTGTTTCTTAAGTAAAATTAAAAAAAAAGATAATGGGTATATAAGAAAAAGAATGCGATAGAAAATTAAGACAGAGCATTGTATTATTCTATGGCAAAGTTTATTTTAACAGAGGATTGGGGCAGCCACACAAAAAAGGACGGGGGGGGGGGGGTTTAGGGGATTTTATAAAGAATATCATTGTAAACCCCCACTCCCGCTGTTGTGATATTGTCTTCATTGCTTCAGATTTCTGAATATTTTTTCATTAAAAAAATTGACCCTTAGTCCCCTGCTCGCTGCTATTGTCAAAGGCAGAGTGTTTCAATGTCTTCTTAATTGTTCGCCCCTACATTTATTACATTTTTACATTAATTTCATTTATTGATTGTAAAAAGAGTGTGTTTTACCTTTTCATAAACATAAAATGTAATGATAAAATAAATAATCAAATAAATAAATAGATGGGTAAGTAAATAAGTAGATATATAAATGAATGAACAAATTGTTTCATATTTTTCTGTATGTCTTCAGCTAAATTCAGCAGCTGGTTGTAATATATCAAGAAAGGTTGATCATTCCTAACGCAAGTGGACCCGCTGGACCCCTGGAATCCACTGTAGGTCCTTTAGGAGTACCGATTCAGTCTTCTCTTTACAGTCCATACCGAGAGATTAAATATAAAGCATAACTAGTGTGCAATGAAAAAAAGACAATAACAAACTGTCAACCATCTCAAAAATCCATTAAATACAAATTCAAAGCAGAGGAACGTAAATCGGTAGGACGTGACAAAACAACTGCCATGTCGTTTTTTAAGGTGGAATAACACACCTGGAAAAAGTCACTCAAATTAACTGCAAATTATATCATCATGAAAGATATAATGATAAATAAACTATACTTAAGTCAAATAAGCAAAACGTTTGCATATTAGGGATAACAAATGAATATCTAAAAAAAAAAATCAATTCAGTAAGTAACAACAAAAGACCCGCGGGATTCGAACTCGGTATGTACAGATCACAATACCGACACTTTATCCACTCGGCTACGAAGTAAGTTATATTTTACCGGCGATAAAATCGTTTTAATAAAACAAAATGTCGTTTCGATCAGAGGTCAGCCATTTTATGACGATGTGTTATTCCATCTTAAAGTCTTACTTCAATTTTATCGTTTCAATGTTTTCGGTATAACATCTACCCCTTGGGGTACCCCATAGACTAATATCATTGATCAAGATGCTTTGACATCATACGTTGCATGCATGTTTTTCTCTGCCACTGCCAGGATTAAAAATGATTGATGAAATATTCTGTATGATATCGTGAATTATCACACTTAACCCAAACTTTAATACTCACTTTTCTATTAAAACTTTCGCGACATCTGCATTGGCTCTAGAGCTTTAGAGTGTGTTTCAACGCCTTCCAGCGTTCAAAATGGACGCCGATATTTACTCGCGCGTTATTATAAGACGCCTGAATGTTTTGCCGATTTCGTTTTCTGGCTGAATCTGTCAGAACACGTTTTTTCTTTCGCGAGTTGACATACTTTAGCGAGACACGCAGTTTTGTTGAAAGAGTTACCTCCATTAGTTTTATTGATTTATACCATCGCAGTTAGTCTTTTATGCCCTGCACGTTACAATACCAGTGTCGGCCATGTCTTCCGCTAAAGCAATCTACGCATGCGTTATTTGAGGCTGTCGAATGAGTTCACAAAAAGTCATCTGAATACGAACGGACTTTAATTTAATTTTGTCTACCGGAAAAAAATTCAAGCCACTTACCTATGCTGACCAATTTCGTCAAAGTCATCGAGTGGGACATAACAGAAATTGTATTTTACTACCAAATTTGTCATTCTATAGAATTATTTTACCAATTAATAAAATTTCAAAGACTTTAAGAATCGTAACTACTACCCGTTTAAAAGAAAAAACGCAAACAGAGTGAAAAAATAGAAAACAATGTGCATGAAATTTAAAGAATTCTTTTATTATTGATTTTTGTTTATTTTTAGAAATAGAGGATTAATTTTACACATATCAGAAAACACACATAAAGTTTAAAACATGTTTTGGCTAAACAACTTGTCCTTTTGAAGTTATAATTTCACTGAAATTTTTATTTCCCCTGTGTGTTACTATGGATATATGTCCTCATTAACTGTGACGTCATTCGCCTGTGTCATCTGGTTTCTCATCCTCTGTTGACTTCTGGGTTTTTAGTTCAACCACACAGTCAGTTCCAGGGTAAGGCGGAAGTTTGAGGTCAAATTTCTGTTCGAGAGTCCTGGGGACGAACCGTCCACCGAGGTAGTGGAATTTTCCCTGGAACAGTTTAGCGCACCTTTTTGGGGCGGCGATCGAGATGAGCAGTTCCGGTTGTAGTCCGTCAGGACTCGCGGATTCTGCACCCCAGCCTAAAAATAGAATTTTAAAAAAATATTAAACGCAAAAAACGTCCCCTCTGGTTATACAGATCTTTTATACCTATAAAATTAACTAGAGAATTACTTCAATTATGTCTATCTAGAAATGCAAACGCGCTCTTGAATTCGCTGATCGTTTAAACAGTAGATTTCTTTTAAGAACTATCACTTAATAATAAAAGCAACGTTAACACCCGTAAACCTCACAAAAAACAGTAAAAAAATACAAATGCATTTTTAAAAGTTCAAAAGTCAAATAAGCGGACAAGTTCACAAGAATACCACTAGAACGCAATCGATGAGCTTTAACTTTCAATACAGCATTGTATCTTACAAAGTCAATGTCAAGAAGTTGTTAATATTTATCGTTTAAAAAAAATTGAAAATTAAAACGACCCTTGAAACAACAGGAAAAAATTAACAAAACATAGCTTGAAATTAGGCAGTCGATAAAAAATAATAAAGATATTTTCCAAAACCGATCGTGACTTATACCGGAAGGAACGTCCACGCTACATATGGGGATTTCCACTTTCTTAAGCGTCTCTATGACGCTGGCAAAAGTATCTTTCACCGGGGGTTTGAACCGGAAGCCAAACAGAGCATCGACAACGAGGTTGTACGAATCCTGGATCAGATGCGACTCCGAGGGGAAATAACTCAGAAAGGGAAGATCCAAACTCTCGCACTGCCTGCTTAGACTATCACAGATGGACGCCAAGTTGGATTTCACTGGATAAAACACGGTGGGTCTGTATCCCTGCAACAATCAAAATCATAGTTAAAAAACCCAAAAACATAGTCTGTAGAACAAGTTGATCAAAAGTTCTTTTAAAAATAACAGTGAACATGCATGCTATTTAAAGTTGATTTATGATACAGTAACACTAGAGCGCTTCTTCACGCCCTGGGGAACAACTCACAAGCAATTTAAGGTGCCTGGCGCACACTAAACCCACTCCCCCATTGTATCCCGGCCCGCAGCAAACCAAAATGGCCCCGTTGTCTCGTGTCATCTTCTCAACTGGGTAACACTGAAAGAAAAAAAATGAAATTTAAATTTGAAGTAGAAAGTGAAATTATTAATAGAGAATGAAACTGGAAGTCAAATGTTAAACTGAGAGCGTGCTTAGTTATCGCAAAAGTTGAACACGTTCACATTTTTGTAAATGAAGTGCAGTGGTGAAGCTTTTTAGTGAACTTCGGGAGTACACACACACACACACACACACACACACACACACACACACACACACACACATACGTGTATCAACCCCTTTTTGGGGACCTTGTCAAAATATCTCAAATTGGGGACCAAGAGATTTCACATCATAGTTGACATTGTTCAACTTATTTTATTCTGTTTGTATCCTGATTTGAGTAGATAAAGTGAATCGTTGTGTTTAAACGAAATATCAATGGGTTTTGAAAACGGGGACCCGGAAGTGCCAATCTGAGGACTTGAGTGTAAAGTATGGGGACCCTGCTCCTTATAATCAAACAAAACTGAGGACCTTATCTAGATTAGACTAAATTCTTAAAAAAAATAATGGAAACGTTCATTGCAGAAAAAACTTACACTACCAACGTTAGCGTTTTATGTATTTTTTCTGCAATGGTGCCATCTTAATATCCCACATGGATCCCCATTTTTTGAGGATTCATACAATGATATATGATTAATTGATAATTGATAATTTCAACATTCAACAAATGAGATTTAAAACGTTTGAAAAATGTTATGTGATTAAAATCTTAAATCGCGAGGAATACTTGTACCGATAACATAAAAACCTGAAATCCTAATCCTCTCACATAACTACGTGTATAGTTTGGGAACTTAGGCATGATAAATTTATTTATTTATTTTTTAAATATATTTAACTGAGGGCCAATAACACACACAGTACACCTTTTGATATTGACATATGAATCCAATTTAAATTAAACTGAGGACAAAACACACACAGTATACACTAAACTGAGGACCTAATACACACGGTACAACTTTGGGGACTTACACATGAACAAAGTATACACTAAACTGAGGACCTAATACACACGGTACAACTTTGGGGACTTACACATGAATAAAGTATACACTAAACTGAGGACCTAATACACACGGTACAACTCTGGGGACTTACACATGAATAAAGTATACACACTAGACTGAGGACCTAATACACACGGTACAACTTTGGGGACTTACGCATGAATAAAGTATACACACTAGACTGAGGACCTAATACACACGGTACAACTTTGGGGACTTACACATGAACATAGTATACACTAAATTTAGGACCCAATACACACGGTACAACTTTGGGGACTTGCACATGAATAAAGTAAACACTAAACTGAGGACCCAATACACACGGTACACGTTTGGGGACTTACACATGAATATAGAATACACAAATTAAACATTGCAGACTTTAACAAATATTAAGCTTTATATTGAAATTATGAAATATAGACGATTAAAGTCACAATTTACTGAACTTTCAAACGTTTCCAGGGCAATTTTGCACCTTTTTTTCGCCGATCCTACATTCACCACTAGAAGCAGTGTGCATTTAGAGAACATTAACATGACAAATTATGCTGTAAAACCTTCCGAGATATCTAATTCTGGTCCTAATACTGAATTTAAAAAAATCATACATGTACAATTGTAATTTCTTTTCCACTTGGATCCACGGATTGTCAACATCCCCACTTATTCATTATGCTTACAAATCTGCCTGATAAGAAACTACAGTATTGCGCGAAACTTAAATGGCAATAAAAATTATAATTTATAAACTTTTGTTCAGAGTATGTGCTAAAGGCTATTCAAGGTATTAGCTGAAAGTTGCATTATTCTTCTTCCGTATTTATTATAACAAAAATAAGTATTTTAATGTCATTCAAATCAAAATTTTAATTGTACGCAGAATGATCACAATACAACGTTTTGGCAGCACAATAAATTTCTGAACATTACAGCTCATGTGAGCCTCGTATTAACATATTTACATTTTTGATGTAATGAATAAATTTCTTACTGCTCTACAACAAATTAACACTTATATAAGTAATCAAAATTTATTGGCAAATATTTTCATTATCTCCAAATCATCCCAAACAATCAAATACCTCGTATGTATAGTGCATGTGCATACTAGCTGTAAACGATGCATCATTCATATCATTGTCAACTCTCAACATCCACAATGAAGTAATTCATTTCAACAGTATGAAATTTGTCAATATCTACTTCTCCAACATTTCATCAGTGCAATTTGTGAATTTACAAATTCAAATTATTCAGAGTTTACTAATGCTGTCAGTGCTCCAAAATGCTCCAAACCGAAATTGTAAAACACTATATATATATATACATATATATATACATGTACATACAACATATTCTCTACATTTTGATTAAAATAACCAATTCTTATATATATCATTAAAACATTTCAACAAATCTACAATTCTTGTGAATGCAGTACACATTCTGTTGTTCACACAATTATCATCAATGCACATCAACAGTACAATTAATTTTTATATAGCAAATCTAGCTCATTAATATAATTTGCAGTATGCAAAGTTACTAAATATTTTCTTAATTTCTAGTACATTATATATTTGTCAAAATCTATTTCCAAACATCAAATCAAATCAATTACCAATTATTGTATAATTCATACAAATACTAACTGTAACCATAGTCATTCATACAACCAACATTGAAGGTAGATATACCGGTACACAATTTGCTCATTAATACTACATGTCCAGTCACTGTAATATTTATTCCAATCCCTCTGTATTTCAATGACAATGCTAAAATTAATCAAGGTCTATACCCAAAATATCTGGCAAAAAAGAATTTTGTCATTTCAAGTTAATGTCAACTACAAACACAAAACCATATTAGTTTTACAGTTGTATTAATCAATTCCAGCTAAAGTTATCATGGCCCTTATTCCTTAGTTATTTTACAAAGGTGAATGCTCATCACAGCAACAAACATGACAACAGTATGTATTGGTAAAGCTATACATGGAGTATTTTCTACAAATTTGCTAATCCTCACACTTCTGTGCTTTATACAATATATGAAAATTGATGTCCACAAGCTATAATGAACTTGTAATTACTTTATTATCAAGGTAAATAAAGACAAAAAATCAGCATTTTCTTTGTTTTTTTATAAGGTTGTACACTTGATCTTTCACATTTCTCCAAGTTCTTTTGGAAAGGATTTTATCCTTTTTTAAAACATTCTCGATATCGTTCTTGCCAGGAACTTTGGACATTGCAATAAAATGGGAAAAATGCTTGTTGACTGAATTCATTTCAGATGGATTCCATGGTTTTTTCTGTGTTTTGTGACGTTTGCCTGCAGAATTTTCATCAGTAGATCTGCCATCAGAGGGTGCTTTCCTTTTCCCTAAAATTACGAGTTTTAGAATATAAATTGGTTGATGATATGGTTGGAATGTGAAAAATGCAAATAACTAAGAAGACATACAGTACCGCAACATTTTTTTTCACAAGATAAATGATTTACGCACGATAGGACAGGCTTAATGCATGATAGAACAGGATACATGCATGATACAATAGGATTTATACACCATAGGAAAGGATATACTATGCATGTTCATAATTAACGAATAATCACGATATATGATCTTCACGATTTACCCGAAAATGGCATAATTTGATAAAGAAAATGTAGGAAATAAGAAATATTAAGCAGAATTTCATTTTATTAAAAAAGTCAAATTATTACGAGCTGCGTCGTTAGAATAAATTCATTGGAAAAATAAACTAAAATGATGTATGAATTATCTTTATCAATAATCAAAATACAATGCGTGTTCTTTAATAATGTATATTTACATTTTCCAGTGTCTTTGCCTGTGATAACACTACGTATCGATTTTGTACTATATAACTCATAATACAAATGACGCCAAATTGAGGCACCAGCGGGGTTTGTTTATCTATATTTAAATATTTAATCGGACGATGGCTTAAAATTATATAAATATAAGTAATAAGGAATCATTCTTTGAATATTATGAGGTGATAATTTCGGTCGTAGCGTGATCAAATCTATCATAAAGCCCTTTGGGCTTTATTGGATTTGATCACGCCCCGACCGAAATTATCACCTCATAATACTCAAAGAATGATTCCTTATTCCTTATATAATCTATCTAAATATTATCATTTTTTTTTATTGAATTAAATAAACAAATTAGATGACATGCAAGTTAATGTTTACACAGTAATTCAAAACACTCTTTGCGTACGATTTAATATGTCAGACATACAGTTACATATGTTATCTTGTTCCAAAGAATTTTCGATTGTACACATTACCCTATCATCTCCAAATGTTACTTATGTCTTCTTTTTAAAAATATCTTTCGACTTAAGAACTTCAATACATATAGCTTAATATTGTTAATTTGATGGAATGTTTGATAAAGATTTGCATTATTTGTTCCAATATTATTGTTAACGGAGCGATGAACGACTTATAACTTTAAAATAAAATAGCTTGCTTACGAAAAGGCAGGATACAGCTAACACGATAGGATAAATGGAGAAACTGATAAAATATAACGATAAACCTGATAAGATTACTGTACGTTAGGATAGAACAGTTTACACGCGCGATACAATAGTATTCATACATTGATAAAGGATTGTAAAAAAAATAACTTTGCAGGTACCATAATTTCATATCTCATTCTGGCTAAATATTTTTAGAGAAGTAAAAAGGAATTTGTCATCTGCATCTATCATACATGTATATGTAATATGAAAGATACTAAGTATATAAAAACTTTCTGTATAAATTACATGGTCTTGACATGTACTTGATTTTTGACTGAAAATTCTTCACATTATGAGCAGACAGAAAATATGGTAATGCCAGTGATAAGTTTATCAACTATATTCATGAGTCGTATTTAAGCTTTGTTTTTGTCTTGTTTTAAGAAAACAAATTAACTAAGAAAATTGTTTTTTTTTTGTAAATCAGAATTTGAAATCTTTCCACTCAATTAGAAACATATTTTCTAACAAATATATTCTTGGGAAAAATGTCAGTATGATAATTAAAATACATCTGTTGGGAACTGTTTTGTTATGGATGGGAGAGATGTAATAAGTTGTTCAAAGATGCATATTGTTCAGGAAACATTTAGTTTAAAACTATGACCCTGTGTGGACTGAAGCTTGACTGTTATGTACCCAACATTTAATCTTGAGAACTGCTTTTTTTTTTCATGCATCTAGTTTAAAGTAGAATTATAATATACCAGAAAAGGAGAATATACCAAAAATAAATGTGTACTGAAATAAGGGTACAAACCTTGAGCGCTTTTATTACGAAGACTGTCTTTATCAGTCTGGTAATCCATTTCTCCATCACTCTCATCAGCACAGGACCCGTCAATTTCCTTTACCTCCTCTAGAAAAAATAATCAAAAAACGATAAGAGTAAGTTATGAACATTAATTCTTATATCATATATACAAGAAATTAGAATTCTTACCTTCATTAACTAATAGGAGGCCTACAGGCCTTGACAGTCACCTGAGTACCATATCATTTAGATAAACCTGGCTGAGGGTCTCATTTTTGCATTTTAAGCTTCATTATGGAGTCTAAACCCTAATCCAAATTTTAATTTTGGTTAAAAGAAACTTGCAGACTTTAACGGTAAACTTTTATAACATTCAGTTTTGCTAATAATGCACACGTGCAGGTAATTCCTAAATTATGGCAGCAATATGTTACATGTACCCATGTGAATTAATTGACCTAAAAAAAAGTCATTCACTATACGGCCAAATTTATCCCCCCCCCCCACGAAAAAGCCCCAACCCCTGCCCCACTCCCAGTGAATTTCACAATTTTACAGTACAACAGTCCACAATAAACATACTATACTAAACCAAATCTAAAATCAAACGTTATCAAAAGTCTATAGATCAAACATGCACAGGAGGAATAAATAATCACCATTGAAATATAACAAATGAGTTCATTTTAATAATCTATTCACAACACTGAATCCTTCCCTGTCTATATGCCTATCATCATTTAAAGAAAACAACTCACCCTGATTATTAAAGAGCATCTCTGTGACATTTTCCCCCTCGTTAATGAGCATCAACATCTTGGAGATCTTTGTTTTTTGAATGATATCCAATGGTTGCCGATAAATTTCTCTGTGGACTCTTATGTCATGGCCAAGGAATTTGGCTAACTGATCCTGACCGTTTTCACTAAGCTCATGGATTTGTGCCATTGTGGCAATGTGTTTTCTGAGGTTTGTATAGGTTATAATGTTTCCATAGCGCAATTCTATTTTCCCACATATTTCATTCAATACGTCACTTGCCCTTAGTGTTCGTGTGGAGGGTGATGGTCTAGCAAATAAATATTTTCCACATACATTTGCATCACTTCTTTTCTGCATTAAGAGATCAATGCATTTAATCATCTCTGGAGTAAGTAATATTGCAACTTTTCTTTCCTGTTTGCCTTTGAGTTCAATTCGAGTCAAAGAACGACAAAGCTCAATTTCCACGTCTGACAAACTTGATTTAAGTTCGTCATCATAGGGAACACTGTTTTGTGCTTCAATAGCTTGCTTGTAATTGTCTACAGTAATACGCTGCACATCGCCTCCACGCTTCCTGTTAAAGAGAGTTATGTGACATAGTGTCATCTTTGCCAGCTCAATGTAGAAAGCTGAATCATTCGACAATTTCATCAAAAGTTCTTTGATTTTTTCTTTTAGGTAGGAATTAAGCTTGTACACATCCTCGCATAGAGGTAACATTTTTGGCGCATTATACTTTTTCTCACTCAAAGTTTGTCGTGCACGGGAAGAGATGAGATCGTTCCAATCAGACTCATACAACTGAATGAAAGCTGAACCATTCTCTTGTTTTGTTATATCTGACTCAATAATTCCATCTGATCTATAAATCCTTGCACATCGTTGAAGACTATACCCTATTTTCAGTGCCAGTGAAGGAGTTGCATACATATGTGTATCTTCACTAAATCCAGCAAGGGACTTCACACATGACACAACATTGTTAAATTTCTTAGGACTAAAACAATCCTCAATCTTCTGGATACCCCATTCAGGTGTCTTTTTGGCTTCTCCAATTAGTCTGCCTAGTTCTCTCATTCTGCAGCTGATGTGGTTAGATGTATGTTCCTGGATGTCCTTATTTTCATACAGGCGCTTTCCAAATTTCAGTATGAGTGGATCGCGATATATATACATATAAATGTCATCTTGAGACATGGATAATAAAACATCTTTGTAAAATCCTCCATTAATATGTTCTGGAATAGGTAGTAAAAAACGACCTTCTTTCACTCCTTGATTTTTTTTATCAGTCTGCTTACTAACACATGTCTTAAAATGATCACTCAATGAAGTTTTGGAGTACAAACCCTTGCAACCACTACATGGTATAAATTCACTATGTGCTCTTGTCTTCTGCTCTCTATACTTCGGTATTAATGTTCCAGTTCCATTTTTCAGAACGTTGAAGTTGTGATCCCAGTCTCCTTCATTTCTTATTGTTTTCCAAATTTCTTTTCTTTCGGCACTGTTTTTGGGTAAGGAAAGAGCCTTAGCTACAATAACTTCATTTTTGTGCATTGTTTCCAAGTGTCTAGCCAGTTTTGGGTACAATTTTCCACAAAATTTGCATGCATGTTTTTTGTCCCATTTCTGCTTTCCTTTCTCTGTGTTGGTTTTCTGTACAGTGATAGTTTCCAAAGGGATAGATATTGGCACAACAATACTTCTCTCAGAATCATTACTGTCACTGACATAATCGAGAGGATTGGATGAATCTTTCAAATGTAGCAAGGAATGAACTGCATTGTCATCTGTATCACTAGAACCCCTATCAAAAGGAATTGTATTAATTCAATCTGACAAATAGCAAAACTCATGTTTCTATAAAGTTCATTACTGATGTACTTAAATTTAGCAAATTCATAAAAATATAAGAAATACTAGACATGATCTCATTGCGAGCAACAAATAGGTTTTCTGTTTGATTATGAATTAATGACAGGGTTCAACTAATATGTTGACATTATTTCATTTCTAAAATTTAATAAATCCACCTTAATTGGGCAAAATCATAACAAATACAATAATTTTATTAAAATCCAAAAATCTTAAGAAGGGCTTAACTAAAAGCCCGAATGATTTTATGCATTACTTAACAAAAACTGGAAATTAAAAGGCTTAATATAAAACAAATCATTTTACTAGGTACAAATTAACAATTCTTCGGAATCAGATTTGGTACGAGTTACTATATTAATTTTCTCAGACTAATTTTTGGCCCAACACTGCAGAATTAAGATTTCCAAAACTGCAGAATTAAGATTTCCAAAAAAGGTCATTTTTAAGAGGCAATATCTCTGCAATGTGTTGGAATCACTTCCAGTGACATTCAGAAGTGACGGACAACCTGCCCATAATCAAATTTGGTAAGTTTAAAACATTTTTTGATGAAGAAAAAAAATCCAAATTTTTAATTTGAAATTTTTTTAAAACAGTTTTCCAAAAATGCCATTTTAGCAGACCAGAAGTGACGGATGATCAGGGTATTAGCTGAAAATAAGGAATCTACAGTATATTCTTGTTTTTGTACATACCTAGTTTCAAAAGGGATAGATATTGGAACATCAATACTTTTCTCAGAATCATTACTGTCACTGACATAATCGGAAGGATTGGATGAATCTTTTAAATGTAGCAAGGAACAAACTGCATTGTCATCTGTATCACTAGAACCCCTATAAAAAGGAATTGCATTAATTCCATCTGACAAATAGCAAAACTCTGTTTCTAAAAAGTTAAGTACTGGTGTACTTTAACCAATAAATTTATAAACATAAATAATATTGAATTTGCTATAGGTATGTTAATTTTTATAGTGATTACTAAACAACAAATTAAGACTGATGAACCCAATTCTGTATAAAATTCAAATCATTAATTATACTCTTATTTTTATGCAATCCTTTATAGACTTTACAGAACCTATTCTTGTAAATAATGATCAGGTAGAAAAAAAAGAATCTGCAAAATTCCATTTTTTGAAGTGTCTACTTACTGATCGGTATCTTCTGAAGGTAAATAATCAGAATCATTGGAATCCGAAAAAGAAAACTCATCATCATCACCAACAAAATCATGGTGTATAAAGCTGTCAAGTTTCTCTGGAAAATCTGTGGCATTCCCAGGTACACGGCTGTCAAGTTCCTCTGGAGGATCAGTGGCATTCCCAGGTACACGGCTGTCAAGTTTCTCTGGAGAATCCTTGGCATTCCCAGGTACACAGCTGTCAGGTTTCTCTGGAGAATCCGTGGCATTCCAAGGTACACTGCTGTCAGGTTTCTCTGGAAAATCCTTTGCATTCCCAGGTACACAGCTGTCAAGTTTCTCTGGAGAATCTGTGGCATTCACAGGTACATTGCTGTTAAGTTTCTCTGGAGAATATGTGGCATTCCCGGGTACACTGCTGTCAGGTTTCTCTGAAGAATCCCTAGTACTCCCAGGTACACTGCTGTCAACTTTTTCTGGAGAATCTTTGGCATTCCCAGGTACACTGCTGTCAAGTTTCTCTGGAGTATCAGTGTCATTCTCAGGTACACTGCTGTCAAGTTTCTCTGGAGAATATGTGGCATTCTCAGGTACACTGCTGTCAACTTTTTCTGGAGAATCTTTGGCATTCCCAGGAACACTGCTGTCAGGTTTCTCTGGAGAATATGTGGCATTCTCAGGTACACTGCTGTCAAGTTTCTCTGGAGAATATGTGGCATTCTCAGGTACACTGCTGTCAAGTTTCTCTGGAGAATATGTGGCATTCCCGGGTACACTGCTGTCAGGTTTCTCTGAAGAATCTGTAGCACTCCCAGGTACACAGCTGTCAGGTTTTTCTAGAGAATCTGTGGCATTCCAGGGTACAGTGCTGTTAAGTTTTTCTGGTGATTCCGTAGCATTCCGAACTAAAAAAAAGAATATATATGTATGTCACTTTTGGACAAAAATAAAATTAATTAAGGTTGTCTAACCAATCACGATAAACAGTTTTATAAAAAGAATGCAACATAATTATAAGATGAGGGCTTTATTTATTTAACTGGCATGGTAAGAAAAAATCAAATTTAATAGCTAATTATGTAAATTAGTTAAGAGGACTTATCTAAAATCGACAGGGGTCTTTTTGAGTATCCGAATATCTAAAATCGACAGGGGTCTTTTTGAGTATCCGATTGCAAAGTTGTATAGTGAAAGTTTATTTTGAAGCTGACAAAATATATTTTATTAATATTTCTATTTAAATTTTCACTTAACCAATTGGTCAATGAAGTTCCTAGTTTCACTTGTTCTAATAAGATTTTACGTGCCCCAAGCAATCGAATAGTTGTGAATATACCGGTAAATCCCTGAAGTCTTTATTCTTTATTACTTCTATTTTTTTCAATGTTATTCAATTTATTGTAAATGGACATGTATGTATGACTTCTAATAGCAGCTGTATGCTTGCAATACAACAAAGTGGACAACTGAATCTTTTTTACATGTCTAAATGGTAACTGATTAAACTGACAAAACTTAAAATGGACTGGAGGGATTTATATCAAGGGTGATAATTGGTAACTAGTTAATTACCTGGTACATAACACAGATTATTCAAGTGCAAGTCCCCATAGCTGTACCGTGTGTATCAGGTCCTCAGTTAAGTGTATATTATATTTATGTGTAAGTCCCAAAGTTGTACCGTGTGTATTAGGTCCTCAGTTTAGTGTTTACTATATTTATGTGTAAGTCCCCAAAGTTGTACCGTGTGTATTAGGTCCTCAGTTAAGTGTATTTTATATTTATGTGTAAGTCCCAAAGTTGTACCGTGTGTATTAGGTCCTCAGTTTAGTGTATACTATATTTATGTGTAAGTCCCCAAAGTTGTACCATGTGTATTAGGTCCTCAGTTTAGTGTATACTATATTTATGTGCCAATCCTCAAGTTTTACCGTGTGTATTAAGTCCTCAGTTTAGTGTATTCTATATTCATTGTGCAAGTCCTCAAAGTTGTAATGTTACTCAACATGATGGAAACAATTCAAAATTGAGCAATTGGTTAATCAGATAAAATAAATAAACTCATGCAAATATAATCAAAAGAAAAAAAAAACTCTTCACAATGCTTAAAAACTTTAAATTCAGCAGGATTTAGACTGCTACTGCATATATAGCTTTCAAATTGTCATATACAGTCTAGACTGCCATAGCAACTCTCTGTCTTATGCGACCATATCAAGACCCACATAACATATTTTTCATTGATAAATTATGTCTTGAAACAAGTTATATCTTATTCTATACCAATATCAAAGACAACAAAAATGCTAAACTGGCTAATCTTATAATTGCATGGTTAATCTGATAATTTTTCTCGGGCAAATTGACTATCAGATTAAGTGGAACCCTCGGTATCTAGATTCTCATCCTGATTTGGATTAAATAATGGGGCGGGTGGGTGGATTTATTTTATATTATCTTTTAAAAACTATTATTTTCACCATTCATGTCCTAGAAATTACAACTGCTCTATTCCTGAAATATTTAAATTGTTATTGCTAATATGAGTATACAAAGCCATTTGTAATCTTTTAATTTCAACTTAACTGCACATGCAGAAAGACATTTGTATCCTTATTATAAAAACATGACTGGAATCGAACGTTTATCCATGTTAAGCAGCCATTGCAATGTTTGTAATGTACCGAGCTTGATATTTTTTCCCTTAAATACACTGGAGCGGGTCATTTTCAGAGAGGTGGGTGGGGGTGAGAATCTAAAAAGTAATTTTATGTGGCCTAATGGCCATGAATTTTAAAATACAGCTAATAATTAAATCCTAGTTTTAAGATAAAAGATACCGTACATAATATTTTATCTATTTGAAACAATGTACTAAGTTAATAATGATTAATGTTGGATTGTCACATAAGACAGTCTAGATTGTATATAGATTGACTTTACTCCAAAGGACAAGTACTGTGGAATCATTAGAATTTGTGGTGGCTAAATATTTGTAGTATTTGTGTGTAGCACTCCCCCACAAATTTACACTCTTGACGAAAACACATTTTGAAAGAGTACCTGGGTAAGTCATCATACTTAAACTGAAAACCAATGCATCTATGAAATTTCACCCCCACAAATGAGCAATAACCCATAGTTCATGAAAATTGGCCCTCACAAATTCAAATAATACCACAGTAGTCTAATGATAACGAGTTACAACCTGTAACAAAACAAATAACAGAATATAATGCACAAAAAATGTAAACGTTTTAAGGATGTGTATTACATGCACCTCTTTTGGACATCTACAGAAAAAAAATATATGTTGTCATTGGACAGCAAAAAAAGAAGGCCACATGCTATATCTGGTAGTTTTTGCCTGACTTTATGACGTCAGGCATATCAAAGGTTTAAAAGTTGCCTTCTCAGAAACAGTGCAGACAGTAAGAGCAAGCAATATCAAGCTTTTCAAAAAAAAGATTGACAGACAGACTAACAGGGGTAACAACAATAACCCTGAACATTCTTTACAAAGTGTGGGTATAATTATGATTACTTAAAGTGTAAAATACATACAAATTTAAACATCAACATGTGAAAATCTTTCATCGACTATTAAATCACAAAAACTTCCACAATCAACATATGCAATGGAGTAATTACCTTTCCTCTCCAAGGATAGATGTTGCCTGGGCCATAGTCATATACCAGTTCTGTATTAGAGGATAATGGCCTTAGAGAGAAAAAACAAATGGCTGGCTTTTCATCAATCTCCATCACTTTTGGTCTACAATTTGGATGGATATGATCATCATTTAACAGACGTCCAAATGATCCATCTTCTTTTGAAGCATCAACCCTTGATGAAAATAAAATAAGCAACATAAATTTGAACCTTGCATAACTGGTATTGTCACAGTGAAAGATATGAAGACAAAATATCTAAAATTGCAAATCACTTCTTAAGTTCTACATATATATGTGTATGTAATAAAATATAAAAACAAGGCTTTATATACGTAAAGGGGTATACTGAAACATTTTTAGAGCTAGATAATCACAGTTCACTAGGGCTGTGTATTGGTAAAGATTTTCTGATACATTACGATACTCGCTAGACTTATTGAAAGCAACGGAGGTTGATGCAAACTATCCATGTAATCACTGAGGAGATCCAAAAAAATACAATAAACCAAGAGGTTTCTCACACAGCCCACAGATTTTTGCTCTCTCTGGATTTATCATACGTTTTCAGAACATCTCAGTGATTATATGGAGAATTTACGTCACTCAAAAGTAACCTTCCTATTGCTTTCGATAAGTTTGGCAAGTATCTAGTACATTTTGGAACGATGTGTTTATTATGCGACAGACAGATGTAGATAGACGATAGGGATAATTCATTTGATCATTTTCTCACCTAGATCTCATCAGAAATCGTTGGAGATATTAATATAGAACTTGTTTAAAAACATATGTTTAAGTAGTGATGTTCTAATCATTGATTATCATCTAAAATTAGTAGATTATTACCGCATTCTAAGTGCTTGATTATAAAAAGTTTCATTACAATTAATTGGTTGGGTTTTTATTTCCCTCTCAACAAGCGCATATCATATAGCAGAATATTTGAGACCTGAACTATCAATACACCAAAAAGGAGCTGCGGTTTAAAAATGGCTGATATGTCAGACGTGCGCTATCCCTACCCGTGAAATAAAGCACAATCTCTTGTTTGGACATTTTTTTGTTTCAAGAAATTGAGTGTTGAACCGTCTAGCTACTAAAGACCATCTTTTGAATACAGCATTTTTATGGCAAGAAATATTAAATAAATTGAAATATCAAAGGCCTATTAACAAGTCAGTTAATTGTACATGTATCTTGTTTCTTTACATTTTTTTAACACTTAACTAAGAAATATGACAAATTTTGATTATTATCGATAATAAGTTAGTTGCAGAGAGTCGATTATTGATTATGAAAATCTCACCGATTCCTATCACTAGCTTGAAGTGAGGACCTCCTATAAATCCAAGACGGCGGGTGTCGTCCTTTTACTTTTCTAATTTACATTGAATATACTTTTTAACATGATTGAGACTGGGGTTTTCATTGAATTTATCTATTGCAATACACACACCTTAGATTACCAATTTTAATCAATTTTTCCTTCAACAAATATCTAGAAACTCATTCTCCAACAACCAAGCCCTTGTATTCTTAACATAAACAATTAAACATGGTGAACATGATGTACAAATTAAGCAGCAAAAATTTCTTACCAAAAAGGCTTTCCTTTGAATGTAAATTCAAAAATATATGTGTCATCTACATCTGGTTCTTTCTCTAATAACTCTCCTTCATACGGTAATAGGAATTCATTTTGTCCAAATTCTTTCTTTGTAAATACACCTCTTCCTGAAAATAAATAAAGAACTTCCATTAGGGGTTGAAATTTACAAGATATACTTGCTGTATGCAAATTAAAAAATGAAATTGTGCGCTAAAAGAGACATGTACTGGTTGCCAACTTTTGCGAGTTACAAAATAATGGTCTAGCTTTTTCGGATTTTGAGGTTTATGATTATCCATTCAGATTTTAATTCAGAAGCTTACACTCAAGAAACTGTAGATGTAGAAACATTATTTAGGGTGTTTTGAATTATCCCAGAATTTACCCTTTTAAACACAATCAGTTGTTCTCTTCTATCTTTATCCTAAAACAAAGTCTCAATACAAACCCTAAAATCATTGAATTTCACAATTACAAACAAGTTCAAACTATACTCAGAAATACTAAATAGAATTCAAATGTTGGAATATTGACAGACTGTTTCCATGTACAAATTGTTAGGTTAAGAAATTATTTATACCTTCACAAATTAACAGAATCATGATATCACTGCATTTTTCACAGCCCCTTAGGCATCTGACAAACACTGCATTTTAACAGCCCCTTAGGCATCTGACAAACATTTTATTATTTTATGTAGTAAAATGATCAATTTTAAAATTATATACAAGAATGGGTTCCTCAAATTATATTAAAAAAAAAAGATTTTATTCCAATGCAACCTAGTTCAAAATCACTTTATTGTACCTAATTGTTAATGATATAAACAATTTATAGGATTGGTCTAATGTGTGGAAAACATTTTTTCCTTAAATTTAAATTATTTTGCAGAATATTTTTGTTGTACTTAATCATTAGGGCCTATATATTTTTACAAAGTTCCCAAGATAATTTCATTGTTTCCTGACTTTTTTCTAAACATTTTTAGGGTTTCTAGACCCTTGAGATCAACATGGGACCTATCAATATGTAAACCATCAAATTGAATTAAAATATTTTATCCTGCAACTACTTCTTGCATTGACCAAATAAAGGTAACCCAATAAACCAAAGCTATATTCGGTCAATGCCCCAATATAGCCTCATGCATTTAACTAACGTTCAAATACACTATGACATCATTTTTCTTGCTTGGTTTACGCCATGTTGTCATGGTTTCAACTGCAGATAGGCAGCAAAATCTGACGAATTAAGCTTATTTGAGATGCAAAATGTGATATTATGTTACAGGATAAACAAAATACATGATAACGTCTTAAAATATGGGCGATATTTAGGCTCGGTCCAAAAACATGAAGAACGCTCGGCAAGCTTTCTTTTCCTTGCCCAAATACCATAGATTACTAATTAAATGGAGGAATTAATATCCGCGTAAAATCGCAAGAAGCCCCCTCCGCAGAATTTATAGTCTCGTCATTATTTTCTGAGAGTTGAGAACCATAAAAAATATATATTTATTCGTGCAATTTGATTCAAACCAGCGGGATTGGTCATGATCCATCACTTCTAGTGTTGTCAAATTGGTCGGAAATGATAATTGATTAATCGGTCAATCGGTTGTCTCTTACAAACTGATGATCGGCAAATAATTGAATCCATAACAAATTGTGTTCAATTCATTTAAATGAAGCACTAAATAAAAGCTAATAAATAGGATGTATGCTGTATTGTTATCAATGAAAGTGTTACATATCTTTTGAGATTAAAAAAAAACTAGTTCAAAAATGTAGTTTGCAACGGTTTTTATTTCACTAAATATATAATTATTTTATTTATCTCAATAGGAACTCAAAAATATTGTTAACAATGAGACTTTTAAATACAATTGAAGGTCAAAGGTGATCATTGCATGCTTTTAACATTAGATTTGTTATCTCTGTCTAAAGATATCCTTGATTCACATTTTGCTCATTTACTTGATATCTGTTAAAACCTATGGGTTCAAAACTAATGACATTCATTCAACAGTATGAAAAATTTCCAAGTTTTCTCCTTTGAAACACCCCCACTAGCTTATCAGGTTTCAACACACAGCTAAAAAATATGATGTCTGTGGGGATTTTGTACTGCAAAGTGACCCGCATGATAATGTTGAAAATTCTGTGAGGTATTTAAAGTGACTTCCGAATGGATGTCAACATTCCCCATTTGGCCCTATAATTATCTTGTTTACCATAACTGACCTTCTTTATATTTCATGCAAGAAGTAACTGGGAGGCTATTATACAATTGCCCCAAAACTTTTAGAAGTTTGAATGCAAAGTCTATGAAAGAGACACAAATTGATGAGTACCCGTAATCTTTACATTGCATTGTTTACAGACACAGTTCAAAGTTGAAAACTATCACTGCTCTAAATAGCGATTTTGTTTACATGCTGAAAAAAATACACATTTATGAAAATTATATGTCAAAATAACTAAACCAAGCTATTCTGAATAGCTTTATTATCTACATAAGTTTTAGAAGCTATACTGGCGTGCGACCAATTCTCGCCAAGTACCATTTCTCGCCAGTACATTGCGACATCATTTTTCATATACCGGTATTATTTTTAGTTTTGATAAAATGACTTCACAATGTACTTGCGAGAAAAAGTACTCAGCGACAACTGTTCGCACGCCAGTATAGCTAAATCAGGAGATTGTGTTGGAGCTGTATAAGCCATAAGAAATAAGTTTTGTTCCTGTGAATTTTTCTGAGTGAAAAATGATATTGTTTCAATTAAATTATCTTGACTATTTTCCCTTTCATCTATTTTAATTGCACCTTTATCACAGGTATGTGTATTTCTATTAAAAACTGTCCAAATGTACTGCATAAATATATTTGGACAAACTATAGATAGATGTGGTATGTTCACAATTTTTAAACGTTTTAAATAAATTTCTAAGGCCTATTCCCCCCTGGAAAATTAAAATTTCTTAAATTTACACAGTAAGATGACCAAATGTATGCCTTGGAACCCTCTGCCCCAACCCCAGGGAAAACTAGGCCTAGCATACATCTGAGAAAAAATCCTGGATCGCACTTGAGCGTTATGCACAGAGATATTTCTTTCATGATTTGCAAGGGGATTTTAAAGATTATACATTTCTCGGAAAGTTCACTATACAACCCGTCTTAATAAGATTTTCATTTCTAATGTTATGCAAATCGTTATCATGGAAGAAAATCACCGAGTGCGAGTACCCCCCCCCCCTTCCACACCACATCGTATTTCAAGTTTACATCACAAATGTCATCGAAACATGTAATCAACATACCTTTATTCGGAGTTTCTTTAATATAAAAGGCATCCCGGTCAATGATTCTTTGACCATGTTGACCTGGCCTTCCCCGTTCCCTTCGACTTCTTCTCGACATACTTTTCCCCCGCTTCAACAAAATGGCATTTCCGTTTTCTATACACACGCGCATGCGCATTTCGAACATGTGTATCGTCAGAGGTGCGTAAGTGAAGATGGCAACTACAATCCGCACGGTATCTGTGTAATCACATGTCTGATGAAAACCCGAAAATGGGACTAGATACTTTTCGATATTTTTTAGGTTTAGAACATTCTATTTTTTTGATTTAAGCAATAAAAAAATATGGGGACTTAAATCAAGTCCCCAGACTATTTGAGGTCCCCATTTTACGACTTGCGTATCTGAGGCAGGCCCCCAGTTTGGCAGAACCACACACGCACACACACACACACACACACACACACACACATATATATATAAATATATATATATATATATATATATATATATATATATATATATATATATATATATATATATATATATATATATATACACGAGTTAGGGGGATGATTTGTTGGGCGTGGCACTGAAACCAATATGATTTACTTACTGGATGTATCAAAGGAAACGGTCAAATCTGATACAAAGTTATTTACTGGATGTATCAAAGGAAACGGTCAAATCTGATACAAAGTTATTTACTGAAAGGAAACGGTCAAATATGATACAAAGTTATTTACTGGATGTATCAAAGGAAACGGTCAAATCTGATACAAAGTTATTTACTGAAAGGAAACGGTCAAATATGATACAAATCATTTACTGGATGTATCAAAGGAAACGGTCAAATATATATGATACAAAGTTATTTACTTGATGTATCAAAGGGAATTTAAAAATATGTGTATCAACGCCACATGTACAATAAAAATGCAATGAACTTAAATCATGTTAAAAGTATGCGAAGTCACAAGCATTTCTCATATGTATAAAGTTTGTGATACTTTCCTTTCCGATATATTTCATTTCATCAAATAAGATATAACACATAAAGTAGTCATGTTCTATATTTTATTTGATAGAATATAATATATCTTAAAGGACAATTCTTTTATGGCACATTTTGTCGGTAGAATTTGTACTTTATGTGAATAATAGAACTGTTCTGAAAGATTTCCAATGTGAGTTGATTTTATCAGAAAATTTATTGATCGATTTCCTCAGAAACGACTGCTTACGACAACAAGCCTTGTATGTACAGTCCTCTTGTTAATACGTAGAATCAAATCAACCCCAGTGGTAGCCGCTATAGTGCCAACATATGCATGTGACAGGCAAGCTCTTTATATGAAGTCCATATCGAAAATTTAACCAACTATTTGTCCATTGCTGAAACACAACTATCGCAAAGTTCGAAAACAGGCGAGTAACCGTAAATCAGGGTTCGCGTGTCTAAAACATTTTCGACAAAATGGTATATATGATCTTTTTTTAGATTTACGTCAATAATTTTTTCATTTTTTGCGATTCAAAAGTTATTGATAGCACAGATTACCAGATATATTTTATGCACATTGTATTTATGCAATGTAAAAGAGATCGCAAGAAAAGCGAAAATTTGAATGATTATCGCAAAAACACGTTGTCATAATCCGATTAAATAATGCTGGTTGCCATTATATGTTGTTATACTTTCATGTTAAATACTGAAATCTGATTGGTTAAGACGCCGTTAATAATATTTTCTATTACCCTCAGCGTTAGCAACGGGTAACATTAAAAAATGTTACATGCGCGAAAATTATGCGCGTACGGTTCGCTGTAGAATTCACGTTATTCCTATATAAAAGCAGTAAAATTTTCTTTAAAATTAAGACATTTAGTATAACAAAATAAATAGTGCCTGTTTGGGAGGATAACAGTTTTCCATATAGTTTCAGTTTTGCTGAAACTTGATTTTTCATCCAGTGAATATTATATAAATAGTGCCTGTGTTGGATGTTTATAATTTACTGAAGTAATTTTTGGGAAATCCAGGTCTAAGTTCTTGAAAAGGAGGTTGATGGGGGGGGGGGGGGTGGTGAAGCACACTTATTGTTGATAAGTTTTTCCATTGTTCAACAAACAATAATTGAATCAAAATGAAAATAACATAGCTTCAAACTTAAAATAAAACATTTTAGACCAGATACTACTGTAGCCATTATATGACATAGTTTAAACAGCAACTGACAACTGCATAGTAGCTTCTGTATTCAGAATTTTATTCAGAATGCTTTTATTACATGTTAGGCTGAATGTTTATTGTTTAAAAATCTAAATGAAACTTTATTATTCTTGTTTAAGATAAATAGAACAGACATAAAGTACAGCCCAGTGAAAGGAACAAGTTCATCGCAAGAAGAAGAATTTTAATGCTACCACTGTCCAGAACTATTAAGTCTGCTGTAACCATGATGTGATCATATGAGTGCTTCACCGGTCTGGACAATGCTCGAAAATCCCCCAAAAAGGCCTATTTCCATAAACTATGACTCGGGTTACATCAACAACAGCCAAGGACACTCCTTATTGATTCGAATGGACACATCTCTACGACCCGACTAAACCTCTGCAGAACAAGACTTTTTAACTGTAAAGTATTCTCATTTCAAAAAACCTATAAACTATAAAAGTACTTTTTTTATATGATCAAATACCAGTATATTACAATGTCTGTCTGTAAGCTAGAATCTTAGAAAATCACATGGTTTTGACTTATTAAATAATTGATTAGATATTAACTTTCATTTTCTTAAATAATTTGTTATATTTGCAAATATTGCATAAAATATTAGACTCCATGTAACATTTATCCTCATACCTCCAAGTTGATAAGTGTTAACTACTTTTTTTCCATTTTCTTTGTTTAAACATTTATTGATAACTTAGTTTTTATTTGCAGCAATATATGAAAAATTAAGAAACCAATCTTAAATGTAAAAACACTGCATTAGGAGATGAATGCATGGGTCATAGAAATGATAAAATACACCAAACAATATTCAATTATGTCGTATATGAAAATATATAAAGACAACAAATACCCCATGTATTACAATTTTTATTACTTGGATGGAAAGTTGTTTCCCTGTGGGTTTTATTTTAATCTGTGTTATGTAACTAATATTGGAATTAGCTTTTATATCATAAGTAAAATGCTGGTATTGATGAGAATTGTAAGGTAAATGATCTGTGTGATACTTTGTATTTTATACATTCATGCTACAAAAAGCAAGTACATGTACATGTAGTAATACTTGTCATATATAAACAATGTATATTTTACTTCATGTCTTGGATTTAAAAATATTAATGTAGGTAAAGTAGTGAAATGTAGGAAGGTAAACCGTGTGTAAAGAAGAATATTCATCAGGAATGAAGTGTGTTGTAATCAGCATAATTAATTAAATGTTTACATCATATTTTTGCACATGATTTGACAGACTGCTCCATTGTTAGCTTTTTATTGGCCAACAAGCTTTTCATATCTCCCTCTGGGTCATCTATTAAATACTGACAGGCTTATGATATTAAAATCTGATCAGTTGGTACATCATGGGTGGAAATGAAAAGTTCACTTTGGACTTAATGGATTATCAAAAAAATGATATCAAATCCTGTTCTATTGTAAAACATTAGATTATATTACTAACAAAGAAAAGGTTTATCCCAACTTGTAAGTGGGTCACTTTGACCTCATTTTGGAATTTATTGACATATTCAAATCAAATCTGGGTCATACCTCTATAGTCAACTACTATCTTGTAGTGTATTTTTTTTTTTTTAAAAGATGGATACTATAGACTTTTCAAAAATATTTTATGGTGTACATATTCATTGTAGTTCAAAACAAATTGAGACAAGTGTATCATGTTCATGTAACAGTGAAGTTTTCTTTGTTTATTCATGTACGTGCAGTTATTTTGTAAATTGCATTCATATTTTTAAAAAAGTAAGATCTTTGTTTCATTTTTAAAGGGAGATTTGGTAGGCATTTAATCGAGATGAAAAAAATACAAGTGTAAAGATTTCTATGGGAATTTTTTTCTTGTGCAATTTTATCATTTTTTAGTCCCTAGTAAGGGAATTGCCATATGGATGTTTTTCCATTATTGTATCTTGGCTGTATTTTATTTATTATTGGAAACAATTTCAGATTTTTGAACAAAATAAATTTGGAACTGTTTTAAATTGTTTTGTTTTTACATAAAGTAGAAACCTTGCTCAGCTTTTGTGAAAGCAAAAATATAAAAAGTTTCAGTAAGTTTCAGTTGCGGAAACCCTTTGTAAACAATATGTATCCCAATTGTATATGGAGGTTGAAACTATGCAGAAACTTCAAGTTTCAGTAAGTTTCCGTCGCGGAAACCATTTGTAAACGATATGTATCCCAAACGTATATCGAGATTGAAACTATGCAGAAACTTCAAGTTTCAGTAAGTTTCCGTTGCGGAAACCATTTGGATTCATGGACAGCCTAAGTTTCAGCACTGCGGAAACTTAATGAAACTTGAAGTTTCCGTGCTGAAACCTGTCGGAAACTGAAAGTAACCTTAAGTTTCCGCAGAGTTTCCAAAGGGTTTCCGCAGCGCTGAAACCAGATATTTCATCCAGTGATTAACCACAGGTGCTTGAGGAAAGGATCGACCCCCTCCCCTTCCACCCCCCCCAGTATATAGTTCCCCGGGACTTTATTATTTTTTTTAAATTAAATTATCCTTTTACGACATATTTCTAATCTAATTTATACATTCAATGCCAAAAATTACCTAAAACAAACATTTTTTTAAAGAAAATCAGACCCTCTACATATATTATACAAGAAGGTTGCTAACTTCGTCTGTCAACCGAGAGGCACTGCAGATGAATATTTGTTTGTAATGTACTAATAAACTACATCTACCAGTAAAAAGGGTGACCTCATGTTGTAGCCCAATAATGCCCTTCACTGAATAGCTGCATGCTATGCCGGTGTAAATACATTTATTAGACAAATAGGACAATTTTCACCGACAAGTTGCAAGTTTTGAACCGATTCATCTAAAACCAACGGAAGTGAGGGTTTATCGCAAGGAAGATGACTCCGAGAGATTTACGAAATTGCATGGCAAACTCCAAAAAAGTACAATTCATTAGAAGTTTGAATTCTAATCAAGCCACGAAGAATTGAAAACCTTTATATCGTCTTGGGTACTGGAAAATCTAAAAGAAGGCACTCATACGGAGTGTATTACAATGGAAGACATAAAAGAGAAAAGAAAAAAAATATGTTACGAGTTATCTTCCTTGCGATAAACCCTTATTTCCGTTGGTTTTAGATGGACGAAGTAAGCAACCTTCTTGTATTATATGTACAGAGGGTCTGATTTTTAAAAATGTTTGTTTTATGTAATTTTGGGCAATTTATAATTATGAATAAATTAGATTAGCAATATGTCATAAAAGGATAATTTAATAAAAAAAGAAAATTAAAGTCCCGGGGTCTATATACTGGGGGGAAAGGGGGGGGGTCGATCCTGTCCTCAAGCACCTGTGTTATTAACTTTTGTTTCAAATACGAAAAAAAAGGAAAGATGAGGATCTATGGTTGTCGTAATATTATACTCTATCCTAATAATACACGTACTTTTTAAGGGATCTAGGTGTTTAATCTGTTAACCTTCAGATCTATGGTTGTCGTAATATTATACTGTATCCTATTAATACACGTACTCTTTAGGATATCTAGGTGTTTAATCTGTTAACCATAAGATCTATGGTTGTCGTAATATAATACTCTATCCTATTAATACACGTACTCTTTAAGGGGTCTAGGTGTTAAATCTGTGAACCTTAAGAACTATGGTTCTCGTAATACAATACTCTATCCTATTAATACACGTACTCTTTAAGGGATCTATACTATGTGTTTAATCTGTTAACCATTAGATATATGGTTGTCGTAATAAAATCTATCCTATTAATACACGTACTCTTTAAGGGGTCTAGGTGTTAAATCTGTTAACCTTCAGATCTATGGTTGTCGTAATATTATACTATATCCTATTAACACACGTACTCTTCATGGGATCTAGGTGTTTAATCTGTTTACCTTCAGATCAACTTTAAAATAAAAAAAAATGAACTCAAAAAATTCTTTGTAAAGAGCTATAGAAAAAGATAAATGATAAATTGTAAAGTTAATATATAAAGAATGTTTCTTTAGTAAACTATAGTAGATGCATGTAGCTTTAAAAATCATATCAGAAATTTTAAGATAGATTTAATGGGAAATTCAAATCAAACAAGACATAAGGCACGTTGCATAGGTAAACGATATGGTCATTATACGTCATCAAATCTTCCGTAGCGCCGCTTTGCGGACGTAGGAGGATTCAACCACGTGACCACTTAGTACTACACCATATCACGACCTGTCCGGTTTCTTTCTCACCTTTGCTGTTGCTACCGCGGAGCTATATCCGGCGAGTTCCAACAACTGTACCTCGTTGAAGGCGTATTCAGAAAGTAGTTCCTCGTTCATTTTCTCGGCCTCGTCTTGGCTAAAAAAAAAACATGGAGTGAAGCTGTTTAAGGCTGTTTTACAAAATTATTATTTTCGGATCGTCGATGTTTTGCGGATTCCTATGTTTAACAGCTTAGAATCAAATTAGTTATAAACTTTTAAGAAAATTAATGCAGATAATAATAATAGACATATATACATGTACATATGACATTCAAGTCTTCTCTTTGGATATATAGATTGGACCATCTTTATACTAAGATTTCAAAATAAGGTAAGCGTCAGTGATCTTACATAAGCTATGATTGAGTTAAGGTTATAAAAAAAGTTGTACCGCGTTTTTAAGGTACTTCACTACACCGAGACTTATACTTTTTAAGACACTACGTCACAAGATGGCGATCTAAATGTTTTGTTAAAGTATTTGCATCAATCGATTCATATGTATATCGTAATAGCTCAGTGGTTAAAGTATCAGGCTTGTGAACCGCAGGTCATGAGTTCGAATCCACCTGGGGCTTTTGTTTATGTTTACTGAATTAATTTTTTTAAAATATCATTTTTTAACTAAAAGCTATGATTGAGTTAAGGTTACCAAAAAAGTTGTAGCGCGTTTTTAAGGATCATTTGTTGTTTGATTTTATGAAGCAATGGACTTCCAGCCTAATAGTAATATTTAGGTCAAAATTGTATATTGTCTTATAACCTTTTTATCCTCATATACATTAACGATCCTCGACACCACGTGACTTCTACTGTTTATGACAGTACGTCACAATATGGCGACTTTAACCCTGTATAAATTGTTTATATATAGACAGTTGCTGTTGTCTATCTCTGTAGCCCATTGGTCGTAGCTTTGATTTACTGACATGCAGGTCTGTGGGAAATTGAGGTTTTTTTCTGTCATTTTCAAGTCGAACACATGCTGGAATTCCGTATTGTTAAGTAATTTAGAATTTTGAGTTGGTGTGCAGAACTTTTCCCAGGGGTGCGAGGACCCTTAACCTCTTCCTCGATATTTTATTTTATCCTGTTGAGGCGCGCCTGACAATTTAATGGTTGTTCTATTATTGACCCTCCCTGGTGGAGAGAGTACATTCTGAAACACAAAACGACCGGACCTAAATAATGCATACACGTTAGATAATGGAATTAATATGAAAAGAATCCATAGATTTCGTCGATCCTATAACACTGCAGTCTGTGTAGGTAATTCAATTTGTGTTATATGACCGACGATATCCAAATAAAAGTAATCTGATTTCATATAATCAATGGTCAATATACAACATGGCTATAGACAAAATTTGTCCAATTTTCTTTTTGTGATATCAAAAACTATAACATACAGTGTGGGATTCATTAAGCCAAGTGTGTTCCTAATTCACTAGTGAATAAACCAATCAATGAATTCACAATAAAATAAGAATTGAACAGCAATGTTTAAAAGTTCAATTTGTAGGTCACGTTTTTTTATCTCGATGGAATTGTTAACAATGATGTTTGTTTTTTTCTAATTTTTACGCTTGTAAAAAGGCAAGTCTGTCAGATTTATTAACATGTCTGAGTTATATGAGTTATATCAGCGCGTGCGGTGATCAGTGTGACGTCAAAATATGACCTCTTGACCCCTTACAAAGTTCCTTAAGAAATGAACGTGTTTGCTCCTCTGAAGGTTCATACGAAGAAACATGTAATACAAAAGTAAATATTCTCATAAAACAAACACTTGCTTAGCCTTCTATATTTTGATTGCCGTTGCAATTACTATAAAAGAGAATAATCTTTCAATATTTGCGACATCTCTCACATTTTTGGGATATAAGGTGTCGTTATAAGGAGTCGTTATAAGGAGTCGTTATAAGGAGCCGTTATAAGGAGCCGTTATAAGGAGTCGTTATAATGAGTCGTTATAAGGAGTCGTTATAAGGAGTCGTTATAAGGAGCCGTAATAAGGAGCCGTTATAAGGAGCCGTTATAAGGAGTCGTTATAAAGTGTCGTTTAAAGAAGTCGTTATAAGGTGTCGTTATAAGGAGCCGTTATAAGGAGTCGTTATAAGGTGTTATACGGTGTCGTTATAAGGAGTCGTTATAAGGAGCCGTTATAAGGAGTCGTTATAAGGTGTCGTTATAAGGATTCGTTATAAGGAGTCGTTATAAGGAGTCGATATAAGGTGTCGTTTAAAGAAGTCGTTATAAGGTGTCGTTATAAGGAATCGTTATAAGGAGTCGTTATAAGGAGCCGTTATAAGGAGTCGTTATAAGGAGTCGTTATAAGGTGTCGTTATAAGAAGTCGTTATACGGTGTCGTTATAAGGAGTCGTTATAAGGAGCCGTTATAAGGAGTCGTTATAAGGTGTCGTTATAAGGATTCGTTATAAGGAGTCGTTATAAGGAGTCTTTATAAGGAGTCGTTATAAGGAGTCGTTATAAGGAGCCGTTATAAGGAGTCGTTATAAGGAGTCGTTATAAGGAGTCGTTATAAGGAGTCGTTATCAGGTGTCGTTATAAGAAGTCGTTATAAGGAGTCGTTATAAGGAGCCGTTATAAGGAGCCGTTATAAGGTGTCGTTATAAGGAGTCGTTATAAGAAGTCGTTATAAGGAGTCGTTATAAGGAGCCGTTATAAGGAGCCGTTATAAGGAGCCGTTATAAGGTGTCGTTATAAGAATTCGTTATAAGGAGTCGTTATAAGGAGTCTTTATAAGGAGTCGTTATAAGGAGTCGTTATAAGGAGTCGTTATAAGGTGTTATACGGTGTCGTTATAAGGAGTCGTTATAAGGAGTCGTTATAAGGAGCCGTTATAAGGAGCCGTTATAAGGTGTCGTTATAAGGAGTCGTTATAAGAAGTCGTTATAAGGAGTCGTTATAAGGAGCCGTTATAAGGAGCCGTTATAAGGAGCCGTTATAAGGTGTCGTTATAAGGATTCGTTATAAGGAGTCGTTATAAGGAGTCTTTATAAGGAGTCGTTATAAGGAGTCGTTATAAGGAGCCGTTATAAGGAGTCGTTATAAGGAGTCGTTATAAGGAGTCGTTATAAGGAGCCGTTATAAGGATCCGTTATAAGGTGTCGTTATAAGGAGTCGTTATAAGGAGTCGTTATAAGGTGTCGTTATAAGGAGTCGTTATAAGGAGTCGTTATAAGGTGTTGTTATAAGGAGTCGTTATAAGGTGTTATACGGTGTCGTTATAAGGAGTCGTTATAAGGTGTCGTTATAAGGAGTCGTTATAAGGAGTCGTTATAAGGAGCCGTTATAAGGTGTCGTTATAAGGAGCCGTTATAAGTAATTGTTATAAGGAGCCGTTATAAGGTGTCGTTATAAGGAGTCGTTATAAGGAGTCGTTATAAGGTGTCGTTATAAGGAGTCGTTATAAGGAGTCGTTATAAGGTGTTGTTATAAGGAGTCGTTATAAGGTGTTATACGGTGTCGTTATAAGGAGTCGTTATAAGGAGTCGTTATAAGGAGTCGTTATCAGGTGTCGTTATAAGGAGTCGTTATAAGGTGTCGTTATAAGGTGTCGTTATAAGGAGTCGTTATAAGGAGCCGTTATAAGGAGCCGTTATAAGGAGTCGTTATAAGGTGTCGTTATAAGGAGTCGTTATAAGGAGTCGTTATAAGGAGCCGTTTTAAGAAGTTGTTATAAGGAGTCGTTTTAAGGTGTCGTTATAAGGAGTCGTTATAAGGAGTCGTTATAAGGAGTCGTTATAAGGAGTCGTTATAAGGGGCCGTTTTAAGGAGTTGTTATAAGGAGTCGTTATAAGGTGTCGTTATAAGGAGTCGTTATAAGGTGTCGTTATAAGGTGTCGTTATAAGGAGTCGTTATAAGGAGCCGTTATAAGGTGCCGTTTTAAGGAGTTGTTATAAGGAGCCGTTATAAGGAGCCGTTATAAGATGTCTGGCGAGTATCGATGTTTACAGACAGTTGTTTTGTTATTCGATTTATTAGTGCGTCATTGCAAGGAACCGAACAAAATCTAAAAGCGGCGTAACATGAATCCTGTAAATGCTTCATTCTCCATTATCTGACAAATCAAAGAGAGATCAAGAGTGAGTATTTTAAGTATAGACCGAAAGCTGATTGCAGCAATGCATGGATCTTAATACTTAAATCTGCATTATCTGACAAATCGGAGAGAGAGAGAGAAGAGAGAGAGAGAGAGAGAGAGAGAGAGAGAGAGAGAGAGAGAGCGCAAAACTGATTCCCGGACACAGACTACGATTTAAGAATGACAATGTCTCTCGTTCTCTACTTTTTCTTTCTCTCTCTCTCTCTTCATCTTTCTATTGCATGATCTCTTTGTTTCTTACATGTCTCATATCTTTCCATTTTCCTTTTTATGTAAATTCAACCGCATCTATAACAGATTATCTCTCTTCACATGATCGTTCTCTCTCTTTCTCTCTCTCTCTCTCTCTCTCTCTCTCTCTCTCTCTCTCTCTCTCTCTCTCAGGAGTGTCAACAAATGAAACAACAATAAAACGCCGTCGCAATAAGTACAATAAATATATACGTATCTTAAGACAGGTACCAACAGAAATCAATCAACAGGCAATAAATCTATCAATCGATACATACTCGGCCATTAACACGTGCGGCTATGCGCTTTGTCTATAAACAAGCAATGTGCTTCTCACAAACATTTTCACGTAAAGACCCGAGGGTCTCCGAATCACAAAAATAACGCGTCTAATTACGAAGACTTGGTCTTGGTCATATTTAGACTTTTTAAACCTTCTGAACAAGAAGAGCTCATTATAAAAAATAGAAAGAAATGTTTTGAAGAGATTAAATTCAAAAGCCCAAAGTCGTTTGATCTGTTTCACTTAGTTACAGTGACGAATACACAAACCATGCTTACAATGTGTTTTTGACTTGAGGATTACCTAATGGACGCAAACGGTTTCTGATTTCTTGTGAAAAATGGATTTCTTTCTTCATTATTTTAAATAAATTGACACTAACAAGTAAATTAAAATCTACTTTTAATCTCTCTCTCTCTCTCTCTCTCTCTCTCTCTGCTATCTCTCTCTCTCTCCTCTCTCTCTCCTCTCTCTCTCTCTGTCTGTCTGTCTGTCTGATTGTCTGTCTGTCTGTCTGTCTGTCGGTCTCTCTCTCTCTCTCTCTCTCTTTCAGATGGTCAATAACACTAACCATTAAATCTAGTTTCAATTTCAAGATATGATTACTTAAGCTATAAACTATTTTTTAATAAAGAAAAATCCACATTTTATACATCTAAAATGTTGGTATTTTCCTATATTTTCAAATAGAGCTCTTTTTCCAAAGGAGATCAATAAAGTCTTAACATGTCCACGACATCGAGCTCTCTTAAGGGGACACCGTATGCCAGATACTTGTACTTGCCCCCTGACGTCATCGATCATCATACTGGTAATATCGTAATAACTTGAAAAATCTCCATTTTAAGAGGTTTCTGTAATCGTAGCTATTTTTAGACTTTTATACTAGGTCCTATTTGAAGATATAGAAACATATTTCCTATTTTAAAGCAAATATACCAGTAAAACGTTTTCTAACAAAAAAAAGTTTAAAGCCTAAAACATCATTTTTAAAATTTGAAGGAAAATCTAATATCTGTATTTTTAAAACTCTGCGTGGATGGGGGTATACGGACTCGAGACCTTTTTCTTGATCCGCCCATGGTACATGTTATATATGAGTAAAATTTCTTTAATGATTTTTACCTGATGTATGACAGTGTGGAGAAATTAAACTCGGGCTCGGCATTCTCCTCCTTGTTCTTTTTATGGCTTCCCTTCCGCCGGAATGAGAATCTGTTAACGGATATCCGGTCCATGCTGAAGACGTTACGAAGTAGCAAGATTGGAATTAGGTTTTGCTTGATTTTGATTTAATTACAAAAAATATCACACTACAGTTCGGCGACAAACACTATACGCATGTGTATATAGTATTACGTTGACAATATCCAAATAGCTAAAATTCAGTTATGGCCGATTCATCAAGATCCTCTTGTCTCAACTCAAAAATACAATGTTGCATTATTTTTTTCTTTTGAATTTACTATAACACTAGAACGTACTAATGCTATCTCGCTTTCGAAGTCAATCTTTGACACAAATTACGTCACTTCCGTATAAAAATAAAACATCATCAGCAGACCTCACTTTTGAATATTTCAGCTTTGTTCCTCCTGACAATTAAATTAATAAAACACCCTTCACGCTAAGTCGTTATAACACTTAATTAAATGAAACATAGTTCGTTCACTATATATATTATTTCCTGACACTTAATATTTCTTTCTATGTCTTTTTCTTCAGCTATTCGGTCCGCCCCTAGTACTTTCCTGTTATCAGTGATTCCAAGCCATACTTCCGCGTGTGTCGTCTGTTATCGTCAGCTTTCACAAAGGCAAACTGTCGCCTACAGAACAGCGTTGATTCCGCGAGAATCGCGCGACGGCAATAAAGCTAACGAGGGGCATACACAGCAGTAATAAGGTGATCCTGATCGATCGTCCCTCCACATGGTTTATTTGGATATCAAAACATGTCGGGAACCAAAGACTGGTAAACACAAAATATTACCTCTGCCAAACCATTATACAGACTTCTTTATTGACCTAAGTGGCCCGGTACGTTTTCTTTATTGACTTATGCGGCCTAATGTTCGGGTTATTGACACTAGAGGAAATTTTTATTAATCCAGAACCAAGTTGTTGATGTTTACCGACAGCTGCGACACGGGGGGGGGGGGGGGGGCACGTGTTTAATGTATAGGCTGGGGGGCACGTGTTTAATGTCCAGGCTAGGGGGTGGGGTGATGTTTACTAGTAGCAAAGTGATTCCGAGGATTTTGGTCTCAAAGGTCTTCCACCCCCACCTCATTTCCTCAGAAACTGTCGTGGGGGGGGGGGGGGCAGGTGTTTAATGTCCAGGCTAAAGGGGGGGGGCACGTGTTTAATGTCCAAAATTTTGGGGTGGGGGCGCTGATGTAAACTAGAAGTAAAGTGATTTCTAGGATTGTTTCCTCAGAAACTGTCGTGGGGGGGGGGGGTCGGTTACTCCAAGGAATATTGTCCGTCAGAATCACATCTTTCCGTTCCCTCTGGATTGATTCAGTTCAATTTACCCTGTATTTACAGTATCATCTTTTTCGTGTAATTTCAATAATGGAACAAACATCTGATTCCAAGTCAGTAAATAGATTGTAATCGGCTAACTTCATCTACAGATTACTCCTCGTTCAATGACTTCTGATAAGCGTTGAATCTACATGTATGTCGAATTGAGTTATGTACGAGAAAATAAAACCGTAAAAATTGAGAATCATTAGGGTTGATTTTTTGAATACAGAAGTTAATTAGGAATACAGCTACGACATACATCTAAACCCACATCTAACAAACACAAATGAGACGAATTATCGGCCACACTAGTAACAAATCTGAATTTATATCTCGGCAAAATCCTTACAAAGTATAAAATAATGGACAATTTTTGTCTGTATTTTGTACATCATTCTCTTCATGGATGGGGCAGGTAGCCATGTGTCCGTAACGGAAATGGTCCTTCTTCTCCAGAGGGAGGTATACGTAATAGCACCATACTGTAGTCCCCGAATAGAGGGAGTTTTAAGTAATAGTACCAGACTAGTCCGCGAATAGAGGGAGGTAAAAGTAATAGTACCAGGCTGTAGCGCCCGAATAGAGGGAGGTAAAAGTAATCGCACCAGACTGTAGTCCCCGAATAGAGGGGGGTAAAAGTAATAGGACCAGACTGAAGTCCCCGAATAAAAAATTAAATCGTTTATGGTGTTCTATAAATTCAATCAATAGAACACTTGTGCTTTATAAATCTTATCAATAATGTATAGGAAAACCAATTTTCTGTGTTTTATATAGCTATTAAAATAATTTGAACAGTGTCAATTTCCTTATTAGAGTCGGGATTGAAATCCCGATAGAATAAAATAAACACCAGCAAAAAATCTATTAGAAATACATTAACACGGGATCGGAATACTGCGGCCGGAACTAGAAAAGGATATTTTCTTTGAATGTCGACATTGCGAACCACACGAGTGACAATCAATTGATTCGTTGATGGCAATTCTAACACAGTCAAATAGTTTTTCCATATTATGCAACAAAATAAAATATTCCTTTCACTCTGGAAAAACACAGTTATAAAATCAATAAAAAACATGATAGAGCGATTAATAGCCTAATTGCTCCTATTTTTGTAGGAATGCTTCAATATTTAACACTGTCCCAGTGTCAAGGTGAAATGATTCCACCCGCTAATAAGATGCAGTGTCGTAAAAAATCAATGTACACCAAATGAAAGAGTACATGTACTAGTATATAACCACTTTGTGTTTTAATGTGTCTCACCTAACAGGTGAGATATCTAAGTTTAAAAACTATCCCATAGGAAAATAATATTTCCCATAAGATTTTCCTAGAAGCAATATTGAAATCCTATAGGATTTTCTAAAGATCCTATATTTCGTCTAGGGTGGATTAATACAAGTTCTGAATTATATTTTTGCCCGATAACAATCACAATTTCCTTTGTCTTTGAGCATTTTGGGGAGTTGGTTACCGTCTTCCTTGGAATTAAAAATAAATGAAATAATTTACAGTCTCCGGGTTGTGCACTTCCTTTCCTTTGTGATTGGTTGAAAATACATGATGTGCAAATTTACATTTATTTCATTGGTTGAAATTCTGTTCGGCGCAAGGGAGATAATTTTCTGATGATCTTTTTCACGTACGACTTGACAAATTTGGTAGATTTCAAATCTTAAAAAGTGAGAAAACGAAAAAGCAATACATATTGCTATGAATGAAATTCAGCCTTTGGTTTTCAGGTCCACCTAGTTGAAAGTAACATTCTACAATATCTATTGAAATTATTTGTTTTTCTTTTAGCATTGTTTATTCAAATACAAAAAAAAATTGATGCGGTATGCCTAATATCGGTAAAGTTATTTGCACCTTAGATAGATAAATGCAGTGGGATAACTTTGATTTTATCAATATAATAAGAGTCTACGACCCTACCTTAGATCTCTTTCACCCTACAGTCGATCTCAACCTACAAGCTCGGGTACACAGTTCTCAACTTTAGACACGCAGGCTTAAACGACACATGACATAAAATTTTTCGGATAAATCAACTCGCCATGCTATGTAGAGGAAGGTGACATTTATATAAAAAAAAGAATTAAACTGTCTTTGATAACTAATTGCTGTTTAGGGTTTGTTCTAAAGACGGTAAGCTTTTTTAAAAAAGCTTAACTTGTTTTAATTAACTCTCCTATGCAGTTACTCTGGCAAACCGAAAGTGAAACAGTGTTTGGACCTCATGCAGCACAAATCATCACCACTTACAAAACTTAGACCTTGAAAATAATAAATAAACGTGGTGTTATGTATGCTGAAACATTGTTTTTCAAGGAAACAAATTTATTCATAAATACCTTGAAAATAGTCAGATTTAGTACGAACAATTTAGATATTTTTGTAGTCGTGTGTATTCCTACGCCAGAGTTCTATATAATCTCGTTCAACTAGACGCTCGGCTGTCTCCGTAAGTCTCCGACAAGAGTCTCTCTTGGTAGTCGGAGAGCCGAGCGTCTGGTTGAACGAGATAAGAGTTCAATATGGCTTGGATCCAGACTTGTGTACACTTTTTAGAAATATTTCGATTACTGATACATAGTTTGTTGGAATTGATTCTACCTTTAAATATTACACCACATCATGGATACCTTTAAATATTACACCACATCATGGATATGGGGTTTTCTCAAAATTCTTGTCGGAAAAGTTCGAGAATTATATATATAAAAAAAATTGCGTAATTCAAATACAGATTAGAAACCACTTACCATGCATAATAACGTATTGTTGATTTTAAAATAAATAATAATCGATAAAATCAACTCCCGTCAGTGCCTCAGTACTTGGATTATGACTTGTTGTTTTGTGTGTTGCCATAGTTACGATTTCCCCTACTTTCAGGTCGGCGCGATCACAACGTTAACCCTAACAGACTCAGTGCTACGTCTGAGGGTTCGTTCTCAATGTATACTAGCGCGCCTCGTATAATCCTATTGACAGCGTTTGGAATCAAGGGCAAATTATCCAGTCTAGATGCGATATTCTCGTTCAATCAGACGCTCGGCTGTCTCCGTAAATCTCCGACAAGCTGCTTGTGTGAGATTTACGGAGACAGCCGAGCGTCTGGTTGCCGGAGACAGTCGAGCGTATGATTGAACGAGACTAAGATGTTGGATAAGGACCCATCTAATTAATTAATTAATTAATTGCGAATGTAAACAATAGGTCAGAGAGGGGACCCCATCACACCAGTAACAACGTTTTGAACAAAATGAGGCACAGCTTTCAAGACTCATCGGCGGATCCAGAATTTGAAGTTAGAGGTGGCGCCAGTTTTAAGCAGTCTTCATATTTAGACTTTTGTGATATTTCTTCCCGTGATAATACTTAAAAAGGAAATAAAATCATTTACGATTTAAAAGGTTTGCAGATTTAAGACCTGTAGAAATCTCATGAAAACCATCTGCCTTACAGAAATATTAGAAACATTTCCTTTTTTTTTTTACGAATGGCTGTAAATTAATCGGTATAAAAAAGTCTACTTCAACGGGACGATGAAAATGATGTTTAAAAAGATATCGATGACAGCTTGTATCATAATAAACATGGAAGAGTCGTTAAAATCACAAGTATAACCAATTATTTAAAGGTGGGTGACCGATCACACTTTCTATTGTAACGGGGCCGTCAAGGGGTTTAGTCTCGTGCATACATGTATGTGTGATCCGAGTTCAGTTCAGTTCAGTTTATTTTCACTCAACACCATATAATGGTACAAGAGGTACATAAGAAGAACAAACATATTTACATATATACAATTTAGTTGTAAAGTTCAAGTAAGTAAGTGGGGTGAACGAACAATATGATTAATTTTTGAAATAAAGAAGCACAGTTTTCTTAATGTGATATAATCGACTGAAGACATGATTTCATAAAACTTTTTAGTGCATGTTAGGAGAAGAACAGTAATATTTATCTAAAAACTGACTTCGTAATTTACTTAATGCCTTGCATTCTAATATAACATGAAATTCATCACCAATTTTGTTACAATTACACAAATTACAATAACGTTTACTTCTTTCAACAATACCCCACCTTCCTATTTCAACCGGAAGATGATGATTTTTAGTTCTAAACTTAACTAATATTTTTCTTAATTTACTGGGTAACAAGAGTAAGTAGCGTTCACATTCAAAATTTGTTTTATAAATTCTATATATAACACCCTTAGTCGATTCCTGAATATCGTTATGCCATTTTTGTAAAAATTGATCTCTTAACCTTTGGTTAATAGTTGTCTTAATCCAACTGGAGTTATAATGGTACGATTCATGATCACACCATAAATTTGAAAGCCCACATTTATCTAAAACATTTTTTAAAGAGCATAGCCATGGATTTAATATTTGTCCCTTATCAAAAAGAATACGTACATACATATATATGATTTTGCTTAACTTGTTTTCACTGCTATTGATTATGTTGGCCCAGAATGAAATCATTCTAGTAAAAATGGTTATATACAGAGGAAATCGTCCAGTTTCGCCATATACCATATAACTAGGTGTACAACTTTTCAGATTAAGTATATGTTTCAAATATTTTAAATGGACACGTTCAATAATTTCAATATTTTCATAACCCCAGACTTCGCATGCATACAATGAAACTGGTACAACAATTTTATCAAATAAATCTAATTGACACTCAATAGGTAAATTAAAAGTTCTTATCTTCCTTATAACTCCATACATTGATTTCTGTGCTTGCTCACATAGCCGTTTTTTTGCTTTGAATAATGAACCTGTTCTTGAGAAAATTACACCGAGATAATTAAATTCCTTAACTATTTCAATAGGTAAACCATTATATGAAAAGACATATTTGGGTTGACGACCTTTAGAAAATACAACAATTTTTGTTTTACAAATATTAACAGTAAGTTTCCACGTATCACAGTATCTATAGAATTCATTAAGGGCAAACTGTAAATCGTTTGCAGACTCAGCTAAAATAACAGTATCGTCTGCATAAAACAGGATAAACAATTTTAAATATAAAAAAAGTTCCTTTTCAATTCCCTCAGTAATTGTAGACAGTCCAGTTATGTTTTTATCTAACAAATAATCTTCTAGATCATTTATATACAAGGAAAACAAGAATGGAGATAAGCTTTCTCCTTGTCGTACACCGACATTACAAGTAAAAAGATCAGATGAAAAACCATTAATACATATTTTTGATTTTATACCTTTGTACATGTTTTTTATGTATGTAAAACATTTACCATTTATTCCACTTTTAAGAAGTTTGTACCAGAGCCCATCCCTCCATACTGTATCAAAAGCTTGTTTGAAATCTACAAATGCACAGAATAATTTCTTTTTACTGTTGATCAGTGTGTGTGTTAAAAACTGCAGAACTAGAATATTGTCAAGTGTGGAAAACCCTTTCCTAAATCCCGCCTGACTTTCTTTAATAAGTGAAATATCATCTGCAAAATGTTCAATGCGTGTTCCTAAAATATTAGTAAATACTTTCCCTAAGCAACTTAATAAAGTGATTGGTCTATAATTTTCTGGATTAGATGGGTCACCCTTATTTTTATATATTGGTCTAATAATGCCTATTAACCATTCCTCTGGGACAATACCAGTATCAAAAATAATGTTGAACAAGTTTTCATACAGTGGTAAAAAATTCGACATTGTAGTTTTAATGTGTTCGTTCATAACATTGTCATAGCCAGGGGCTTTGTTGTTTTTTAAACTATTAATTGAATTCACAATCTCTTCCCTAGTGATAGGGCTATTAAGTAATTCGTTCACCGTATCCGATTGATCAATAATATTATCACATGTTTCAGCGCCTTCATTTTCATTCAATATTTTAAAAAAGTGATACAATGTATCAATATCCGCAGAACATTTTTTTGTCTTATTTGAATTGTTAAGAATGTTCCAGTATTCTCTAGTATTCGACGCACGTAGATTCTGCAATTTATTTGATAAGTCCTTTCTGTATTTCTTTAAGGATTCGTCCATAACTGTTTTATAATGTTTACTTGTTAACTTTAAGGTGGCCTTATTTTCTGTAGATTGATTGCGGCTGTGCATACGCTTCGCTAAATGAAATTTCTTCCTTGCTGTCTTACATTTGGAGTTAAACCATGGTTTATCCTTAGAATTTACAGGAGCACTATGTTTTTTCCCAAAAGATTGTTCTGCCGTTGTAATGAATAATTTACACAATTTTGTCATCACCGTTTTAATATTTTCCTCATTCACGATATTTGATGTCTTTAAATGTAATAGTTCGTCAGTGATCCTTTCGACGGAGGAGTGATCTAACTTTTCACGGAAAACGTCTGCATTGTTTGCTGACCAAAGTTTCACAGTTGGTTGGTTTTTCGCAGGTAAAGAATTAACAATTGAAGCGGTGACATTTGTCTTGATAGAAAAAGATATAGGCTTATGTACATCAGAAAATAAATTACAAAAGTCTACAACTTGAAAATTACATAGATACTGAAACAGCTCTAGACTACATAAAACATAATCTACGGTACTACTGTTTTTGCACGTGAGTGCACCAACACCAATATCATTACCAACTCGACCATTTGCAATAAAAAAATTGTTATTTTTACAGAAGTCTATCATCTTATAACCAAAATTATTACATACAGTATCCATGGCAGCTCTAGATATAGGGATTCCTAAAGTTTCAAAATAAGAGGCGCAATCAATGTTTTCAGTAACAACATTATGTTGTTTTACATTTGTTAAAAAATCATCAGGTTCAACAAAATCACCAAGACGACCAACTCGGGAGTTAAAATCTCCCATGAAACAAAAATAATTCGAGTCTTTAGAGAAATTAAAAAGCTCTTGTTCTATTTCCATAAAACTGTCATTAGATGAATATTTGCTAGCCTCTGGAGGTATGTAAACAACTCCACAGATTACATCTTTATCAATGTTGAATAAAACCTTGCTTATCTCTAGCCACATAATAAATTTACAGTCATTATCTATTACATTTATATGTTTCGCAATATTGTCTTTGATAGCTACGATTATCCCGCCCGATCTAATGTTTGAGAGTTTGTGTCTATTTTTCATATAGGTTACAAAGCCGGGTATTTGTATAGAATCAGTATCATCTGTTTTGGTTTCTGTGAAACTTAAAATATCATATTCAGAAATAAGGTTTGCAAATTCATCGTAATGAAGTCTATTTTTTAGTCCACATACATTTAAAGATAAGAATTTAAGTGAGCACTGAGTCTTAGGACACCGGATCCGCTCCCCCGCGCATTCCTAGCGTCCGTTACGATCAGGAGTTGAACCGTAGCGCGCTCTTTTGTTTTCACGTCTGCTACCGTGTACACTGCTGTCGTATTTTGCATCCCCTTGGGTCCCTAGGGTTTCTTCTGCCTTGTCTTCCGGGTTGTAGAGTTTACCGTCAATGTATAACTTGTCAACCACAAGCCTAACGTGGCTGTGTTTTTGTCGTGCGAGTCTCAGCACTGGGTAGAGCTTCTTACGTCTCTCTTCAATTTCAGGTGGGAATTGCTCGTTAACCCAAATATTTGTATTTTTAAGTTTCTGTGGCGCACGACGACGGACGAATTCCCTGTCTTTGAAGAAACTGAATTTGGCAATGATGTTACGGGGTTTTGTTTTGAATTCGTCAGGTTTCCCCATGCGATGAACTCTTTCGAAGGAAATATATTCATCAATTTTCAGTTTATTTTCGAGAAAGTGGTGTAAGACTGCCTCACAGTCTTCATTTGGGGTTTCTGGAATGCCACTAAAGATCAGGTTGTCACGCATTGACCTACTTTTTAGATCAATAATTGAACTTTGCAACTCCTCGTTCTTTTGGACAATCGAATTAACACTTCTTTTCAAATTTTCTTCAAGATTTCTGGTATTAGTTTTTATAGACTTTAACTCGCTTTCGTGATTTTTTTTCAAAAGGATAACGAGTGTATTCAGTGTTTAAAAATAATTTTATTCCGTAATAAATAACAGACATAAATAAATATGAACGTAAGCTAAAGAGGTGTGAAACAGTATCATATAAAAATCAAAGGGAGTGTGATATTTACCGTTAGTAATTAAAGTTGAATATGATATTTAGCCCCAGTCCCCGTAAGTACGTATACGCGTCTGTATCTGCTCTATCAAAATTAAAGACTGAATGAATACACCCCGATCGGTCGGGCTCTAAACAGACCCGGCACGCGCATGCCACGCCCGGTCGGGTCTAAGGAAAATAACTCTAAGATAAAAATAAATCACACTATATATGTACGTTACATCATGGGTTTTCTTCATACTACGCCGTTGAAATAATGTAGAGAAATTCCATGAATGTCCAAATAGTTGATAATTAAAACGAATCGCAAGTTATACATTTTCTTTCTCAGAAGGAGTATGGTTTAAATTAATTTTGACAGTTTAAGGGGGTGCCTCGGGTGCGCCCCTCCCATTGAATCCGCCACTGGTACTTTCAATACTTTGATTCCTATTTAGAATTTTCTGCCTAGCAACCCCCCCCCCCCCCCCACCAAAAAAAAAACAATCAGAAAGAAATTTTTAAATAAAAATGCTATATACGTACCTCCTTTAAAGTGAAAGAACGTGTGCAGCTTTCAGTACTTTGATTTTTAGCGTGCTGTACAAAACTTTTTTTTTTAAGTAGGAAAGTATAGAACTAAAAATAGAAATAAATTGCACCTGAGACTTTATTCAATTAAAGTGATTTGATTCTCGAATATAACGCGGAATATAATTCAAAATCATTAATTCAACATTGTTCGAAAATACACGAGCGGTTCTAGGGGTTTCTGGTGTTTCGCGTCATTAGCCATTACCGCATTCTTGTGAAGTCACGTGATTTAGCCAAGTCGTCGATGTTCGTCTGTTCATCATGATCGTTGATTAGCCCGAGAACGTTATTGTAAGTTTTTGTCTTTGTTTATTATTTTACTTATATACTTATCATTACACCTACTGATTGTCTCGTGATGTTTGGCCCAAAGAGCCATTTTTGTGGAGTTTCCACAGAAGGAAGCGGGTATTCCCTAATTTTCCAAATGACGGAAACTACCGATATAACATTTGATTATTACGCTAGAATCTACAGACATGACCCTCTGATGTTTTACACATTTGTTTTACACAACAAAGTATATTTATTTATATCCACAGTGACAAACTTTCGGTTTAATCACTGCATAAAGAACGATAACTCTTCCAACCGTTTCATTTGGAGCGCATTTCAATTACAGCGTATTCAAAAAATGTAGCAACTATAAGAAAGCTACGCTTGAGTAATTGAAAATAGTGTGGGAAATGTGTTACGTCACAATACAGTTTCTACAAAACAGTCAGGTTTCTCATTCCCTGTCAGGTCAGACAGTTTTGTTGAATGATTATTTGCAAAATTGTAAAATATTTATTTTATATATCACCAGGTAAACAAGTGTGTGACCGTCAGTCAATATATCGGGTCTCAATAGCTCAGTGGTGTGACCGTCAGTCAATATATCGGGTCTCAATAGCTCAGTGGTGTGACCGTCAGTCAATATGTCGGGTCTCAATAGCTCAGTGGTGTTACCAGTCTGGGCGGACTCCGAAAACGGAGTAAACGGAAGTGATTTCTCAAAAGAAAAATACTCCGAAAAAGGAGTTCGGCGCATGCGCAGTTAATCAAAATATTCCATTTTTACGTGAAAACAGGGCACTCAGGAAAATTGATTGTGCAAAGCGGATTATTCATATGCAGGTCTGAAAATACGTTTAAATGCTTTATAAGACATGTTTCAACAGAATGTATTTGGCAAAAATATACGTTCGTTGGGCAAATCAAATTTTATTTGCTGTCAAAGTTGGTCAATTCTGTTTCCGATGACGAAGCCAATAAAGTGAATAAATTAATGTTTTTTCCATGATTTCACTATTATTAAAGATAATTTATGTGCTAGGGTGTGAAATAAACTATTACTGTTAGTTTTTTTTATCCCGTTTGTAGTCATTACACCGTTCTTTTGTTCATGCACTGACTCGCCAAGTCGGCACTTCTTAAAACCTTGTATACATCGTAATTTTGTCGTATTTAAAAAAAAACATCATCTATATTAAAGGCTTGAATACTGACATTAGTGCAACAATTAATTTTCAATTTCCACACTTCCAAGTCTTAATTTGAAGTCTGATTTTCTTATCTTATAAGTCCTGGTCGACCACGTATGAGTTTTAATAATTCTATGTATTTTTCCTGTTGTTTATCGAAACATTTCCACTTTTTTTAAAAGTATTTTTTTAAGATTAATCATTTCTGAGTCGTTTCCATATTTTTTTTCACGCTTCTGAAGGATTTCAATCTATTTTTCAATCACGATTTTACGGGAAAGGGAGGCAACTCTCCATTATTTACATTAGCTACAAAACGGAAATTGAGAAAATCGCAATGCATGACGGTGCCAAATACTCCGTTTTCGGAGTTTACTCCTTTTTCGGAGTCCGCCCAGACTGGTTACCGTCAGTCAATATGTCGGGTCTCAATAGCTCAGTGGTGTGACCGTCAGTCAATTTATCGGGTCTCAATAGCTCAGTGGTGTGACCGTCAGTCAATTTATCGGGTCTCAATAGCTCAGTGGTGTGACCGTCAGTCAATATTTTGGGTCTCAATATCTCAGTGGTTAAAGCGCTGGCACGGTACGCCAGAGGCCATGGGTTCGAGTTCTGGTCGAGACTTGACTCTTTACCACATGTAACACAGAGTTGGCAAAATAACCTATAAATTCATCAGACACTGTGGCCTGTAAATTTTCAAGATTTGCATAATAGTAACCTATGTAAAAGAATAATTTTTAAAAAATTAAATATTAGGGTTAATGTGAGTAATATTAGCTGAATAAATTCTTCCATACCATGAGCACTGCCATATTGGCTGCCGTTTTGTTTGACAAAGTTAACTCAATTGTTAAATGGTTGTCGTTCATCGGTGACCGTGTTTCATACCATTTTTAAAATGCCTCCAAACTTGTAACGTATGTCTTGTTTGATTGATAGTGCTGGATTCAAAATACCATCAATTTTCCCCACTTGGTGACAGTCTTGTTTTTGTCAGCAGCCCGCTAAATCCAGACACCAGTTGCTTTGCCGGCATCAAAGGCATGCCGCCGAAACTCCTACGCAGTACAACAGTAGTAGAGCTGGCTAGGTCGCTTTGCAGGCATCAAAGAAATGCCGCTATCTTAACAACAAGTATTCATTCACATAGATTTAGGCCAAAAAATAAAATATGTGTGTTTCCGGTTTCCCGACCGACCCTATTTTTTATGCGCCGACCCTAACACTTTTTATTCCAAATCCAGATTACCAACCGTAATCGGTTTAAACAATAGAGTCTTTACAAATCAGAGTTCAAAAAACGCTTGTAACAATCAATAACACACCACTTATCAAAGCGTTTTAAAGATTTGACAGCATGGATGAAAGTTATCCTTGGTTATTTTAGCTAAATTATCAATGCAAGAAATAGTTTCATAGGGCAGTGGTGCGTTATAAATTAATATAAAGATGTACAAGGAAAAAGCAGAGGCAATTTTTTTTTTTTTTTCTGGGTGTGGAGACTGCAGACATCGTAAGTTTTTGAATAGGCCTATAGAAACAAGCAACACAGGCACCTAAATTCTTATCAATCAGTCGCTTAATAAGTCATACATCGAAAAATAATACCCCTACTATATATAAATACACAAGGTGTGCAACGCCAGTTTGACCCCCTCGTTGATTCAGACGTCAATTGGTCACATAAATCAGATATGCCTACCGGTTTGTGTGTAACACTGAGTTCAAATGTTATATTTCTCACTATACATTTCGTCCTAAAGTTTAAATCCAACGCATTGCTAATGCTATCAACTAAAATTCATGCAAACTTTGAATTTCGTCTCGAGGCTCGATAGCCATCAGCTGACGTCACGAAATTTCAACTCCGCACTGAATGCTCTAATACATAAACTTTAATGTATAATACAGGTAACTCTCAATGGCTCGAACTTTGATCGCTCGAAGTTCTTGATCGCTCGAAGTGAGTCTAGGGTCCCGATTTTTTCCCCTATATAACTTAGCAGATTTACTCTTGATTTCTCGAACTCTTGATCTCTCGAAGTCAAACTGCAGTCCCGTTGTTCATATTATATAGTTTCTTACTCTCGATACCTCGAAGTCGCTGTGTATCTCCAAGCGCTATACCTAATTAACACCTACTTGGCCATTTAAATAGCTCCAGGTGTGTCACGAGTTGTTTATTCAGAAGACACTTGTCCTGCAAGGTGATAATTGTTTGATAATGGACTATACCAATACATGTACCTAATTTATAATTAACTGTTTTACAAAATTTGGAGATGCAGTGAAAATGAGAAATTAATTAAATTGAGACGAAACATGGTCAAAATTTAGAATTATAAAACTGTAAAAATTAAGCTTATCAGCATCATTGTGACAGTCATAATAATGATTATTGCTGAACAACTTCTTACAGCTGGTGAAGGACCCGTACAGTTGGAACAATGAGTGATACTCGGTTATCACATTTATGACATGTCGATCGTCTTGCAGTCCAGTTGTATCATGTGTATTGAGCAATCTGGTCTTAATATGATGCATGAAATAAATAACTATCATGAATTTATTCAATTGTTGATTGTATTTAGTTTTAAAAACATCCAGTACTGTATATTTTACTGAAAGAAAACGTTGTTTAATCAGGTGCGAAAGGTTAGAACTAAATAAATGGCTTCATCGTAACATCCGGTTATACTCATTTTAAAACCCGTCGGTCAACCCGGAAAATTCCGAACTCTTGAAAACTCCAACTCTTGAAACCTCGAAGTTTTTCCTTGGTCCCATGGACTTCGAGCTATCGAGAGTTACCTGTACTGTGAAGTCGATATATCTATGGATCGACCTCATGAAGGGCTATATTTGTATAATATATAAGAATTAGTTGTTTTTCAATATGCAGTACACTATTATTAATGCAGTTGCACGTTTCAATAGTATAATACTGTGAAGTCGATATATCTATGGATCGACCTCATGAAGGGCTATATTTGTATAATATAAAAGAATTAGTTGTTTTTCAATATGCAGTACAGTATTATTAATGCAGTTGCACGTTTCAATAGTATGCGCATTCTCTCTCTCTCTCTTTCTCTCTCTCTCTCTCTCTCTCCCTCTCTCTCTGAGTGCATATGTTTATGCTACATTTTTATTTAGTCATTTCAATGATGCATATTAATAATACTCAATATATATATTATATAATAAATAAGCAAAACAATTGTTTTCCGACCTGCAGTGTAATATCTCTAGTGCAATTGCACTGTGTCTACCACATGTGTTGTTGTGACGGCGGCATGTGTTGTTGTGACGGCGGCTTGTGTTGTTGTGACGGCGGCATGTGTTGTTGTGACGGCGGCATGTGTTGTTGTGACGGCGGCATGTGTTGTTGTGACGGCGGCATGTGTTGTTGTGACGGCGGCATGTGTTGTTGTGACGGCAGCATGTGTTGTTGTGACGGCAGCATGTGTTGTTGTGACGGCAGCATGTGTTGTTGTGACGGCGGCATGTGTTGTTGTGACGGCGGCATGTGTTGTTGTGACGGCAGCATGTGTTGTTGTGACGGCAGCATGTGTTGTTGTGACGGCGGCATGTGTTGTTGTGACGGCGGCATGTGTTGTTGTGACGACGGCATGTGTTGTTGTGACGGCGGCATGTGTTGTTGTGACGGCGGCATGTGTTGTTGTGACGGCGGCATGCTTTTGATGCCGACGAAGTTACCGGCCGACTGAGTCTAGCGACTGACGTAAACATTGGCTATCACCAAAATCGACGGTATATTTGAAACGAGCTATCAATGGCATAAACACACAAGCATCACAAACATACTTTTATATTACTCAATTAAATTTTATTTTGCCACCTTTTTCTGGCGTTTTAAAATTTACCGAAAACTATGTCTTGTTGAGTTTAAATTTTACTTGACATACGTCATACATAAAAACAACCGGGGATTGCCGGCAACCCAGCACATTTCGCCAACTCTGGTAACATACACAGCTAATTGTGCCACATACGTTTCACATATGTTTGAACTTAACACATGTACAACATACGTTAAACATATGTGACACTCATGTGAAGTCAAACCGTATGTTACACATATGTTGAGAAACGCATGGTTAACATACGTGTGATAACATATGTTCAACATCACATATGTTTAACATACGTTAGATTTTACATATGTTAAACATTTGTGAACCATATGTTTTACATATGTAGATCTCAACCACATGTTACACATATGTTAATAAACACATGGTTAACATGAGTTCTAAAAACCATATGTTACACGTGCGTTAATATACATATATTACATGGCTTCGAGGGCGACATACCAGAATATTTGCCCCGAGGTGACAGGAAAGCCCTGGAGTGTTATGTCGCCCGATGCCGAAGGTTTTCTCAGGTTTTCATCATATTTATTTAATTCACAAGAGTATTTAATGGCACATGCTCATATTTAGTCAATGTACAATGTACAACGTCAACTAATACGCTGATGATTTGGTGATTCTTAATCAATAATAATGATAGTGTACATTGACACTGCTGTTGTTGATATGCATAATGGGGGCTGGCTGAATCTTTGCAGGGCGGTTTTCTTTTTCCTGATACAGGTTGAGGTTTGTTGTTCTTGTTTCATGTGTGACGAATGTTTCCAGAAGCCTTCGTTCCTGTGAATCTGTGATTTCAAGAAAATCCATATCTGTTTGAAGATAACATTATCCCAATTTACATATACCACAGAAAAATAAAATGTCGAAGATAAACGATTTGTGGTTCAGCTCTTTACCTTGAAAGTGGGATTCAGCTATATCGTCATCTTGCAGAAGTGACATGGTAGAAGAAGAGTTGCTACCTGTGCGTAAAGTGGCGGCGTTGTTTTCAGCTGTTAAATTGAAAATAGTTGCTTTATAAGAGAATTGTTGTGTCATTAATGCATTTTATAAAAAAAAATTCCTTAATAAATAAACTCAATACAAGTATTAAAACTACATACCATGAATAGAATCTCCAGTTATTGCCTTTGAAATTGACATTGCCATGTCTAGCTTTTTCTTATCATCAACATGAGCTGAATAACTTCGGATACTACTTTCAGACTGATGGCCAGATATGGACATGATATGTCGAGCTTCGAATCCCGATCTGTCTAATTCTGTGATAGACGTTGCGCGCAGACAGTGGTTCGTATATATCTTTGAAAGTCCGGCTTTTTTGGAAAGATTCTTCATTTTGTCCCCAAGCGTATTTTTTCCGACAGCTATTTTATCATACTTCAGTTCATTTCCTTTACTTGGTCTCTGCCAAAGCACATCAAGATCTTGATTCAGCTTATTGATATAGGACAGAAACGATCCATAAGGACAAAGAATACTGTCTTTAAGTTCGTACATTCTCCCACCTTGACTCTGGTTTTCGTCATTTCTGTGGTTTTTCGTCGCATGATCCCTTGCCATATACACAAATCGTCTACCTTCAGCATCCGTACCAGTGGAAAAGTCGCTAATCCGTAGTTCTCTAAGATTCTCCCTTCCCCTATTGCAGAAATACAGCATATAATCAACAAACACTTTGTTTTGTAGTCCTTCGGCTTCCTTTAAGTCGAATGAAGAATACAGTTTTTGAAGATCTGGTCTACTTATGGGATCCTTGTGCACGACAGCGCCTTTGCCTTCCTTTTTTATTTTCGTACACATGGCAAGAAATACGTTGTTTGCCTCTTTGAAATCGGGATCGTTTACTATGTCAAGCTTTTTTTTTTTTTAGGAAATGCTTCTGAAGTCCATACCTTATTGATATCATGCTTCTCTTTGCGTACGTTTCCCCGTCTGAATTTCTCAATCCAGCGTAAAATGACTTCAAGAATTCTTGCAACTCTGGCCTGGGTGTTGTATACAATTCCATTACATTCGTTCCGGATTCATTACAAAATGTTTTCAAAACACTCACGCTTGAGTTTATCACTTTTGTCGTATTTGCCGAATTTTTTTCATCAATTAAGCTATCGAGTTCCTCTGAATTTAGATGAACAAACCGCAGACGTTGGCCTGACATGTTTGAAATTCGCGGATCTGTTTACGTTTGCTTGGCAACTGGCTTGTTGAATTTCGAACCCGACGTAATTAATATGCAGAATTCTTGCACGCGATGGTGATATTACAGTTTCGGGAGGGCAATATAACTACTTCCTGTGAAATATAACTGTTTCCGGGAGGGCAATATAACTGTTTCCGGTGTGATTCAGCAATTTTCAGGGCATAGTAATAAAATTATCTCATTTGTGACATAACGAGAAAACTTATTCAAAAATGTTATATTAATATATGTTTTACATATGTGTGAAGGCATGCATTTGAATAACTTGACAAATTATCTGCATGCGTGGATCTAAGGGGGGGGGGGGGGTCAGAGGGGTCCCCCTCCCCCGGAAAATGAAAGTTAATGAAATTTACACAGTAAAATTATCGCAAATATACCTCGGATCCTTCCCCTCGGGAAAACACATTTATCCTTCGGACCCCCCCCCCCCCGGAAACATTTCTGGATCCGCGCATGATCTGCATGTACATGTACATGTCAGATGCGTGTTCAACAGAGCGGGTGCTCGCGAGCGCTCGCCAAAATTCCCTATACCCGCAACACAAATTTTGGCGAGCGCTCGCGGGCGCCCTCTCTGCTGAACACGCCTGATGTTGTTTTATCACTCTTGTCTCTGAAATGAATGCATGTGAACATGTGTGAAGAAAAACCTTGCTACTGTGCATGTTTATTGGTTTAAATTTTTTATGTAGTTATGCATAAATAAAGTTGTTTCATTAACAGAATCCACGCGTCTTCTTAAAATTAATTCGATAAGGAATCCGGAATTAATACGAAATCGGTTTTAGTTTTGTCGATGACAAAACATACGTCACATTTTTACGTCACGGAGGCAGCAGATCGAACTGCAGGATGAATTTAGCAGAGGTAATGATTGTCAAGCATTCGTTTTTATTTACTTGCATTTGAAAATTATATCGTACAATTACCGATGGCAAAAGAGTAAACATGTAGAATTAATGACGATAAAAATGATGTTTCCCCAGAGAGCTACAACTAAGCAGCTATTTGGTTTAGTTAATTTAGAAGAATCAATACTTATTAAAACCCATAAAATATATGTCGATCTTGGATAAGACGCATTTGAAAACTGAAATATTGAAAGTAGAGAAAAACTAGAGCAAAGCCTATGCAAAGTAACGAGTAGGTCTTCCATTGCAACTAAGTGAAATGGTTACTGAATTGCCTCTATTAAGTTGTATTCTTATTGCATGGTAATTGAAACATTTTTATAGGTATGCATTGGCTGCTTGACATATCCCTGGAAGAGGACATCAACTAGCTAACAGTCAATGACAGATGTCTCTTTGAATAATGTAAGTATACATACCATTGCATTTCACAGTTTTTCAACCATTTTTTAAGGGTCATCAACACCGCTGGGAAAAATTTTTCCATACAAATTCAACCTAATAAATAACTCAATGGTATGGATTTCTATGACATTGTCATTGACTGTTTTTTGAAAAAAGTAGAAGTCACTGGGTGTTCAGGATCATTAATAATAATCTGTTGCATGACACCTACATTTGTATTTCTTAGTAAGTAAGTGTAAAATTTTGATATATCTATTTATCTAATGCACGTATTATAATTTGTAGCAAATGGATATGATACAAAAGTTTCAAAGATCTGTTTTGATGTAGCCTGAAGATTTTGTAATGAATGATCCAGGATCCAAATGTTCTTCGCGAAGTTCAGACAGTTGCAATGTGGTTGCTAATTTAGTGACAGATTAAGGTAATTCAATTTAGATAAGGATTAATGCAGGCATGTATCCAGTCACCCCCCCCCCCCCCCCCTTTACATGTATAAATTATATTTTTTATCATGTATTTAAATGATTGTATGTACTTAAGTTTATAGTAATATTTTAGAAAGAAGTTCAAACAAGCATTGTCATGGCAAAACATTAAAAAGGAAGAAGTTGGAGGTGGACAAAAATCAGGATGAATATACTACAGGTAAAAAATTATTTTGTCTTGTGATTGACCTTCTATTTGCCCCCCCCCTCTCTCTCTCTCTCTCTCTCTCTCTCTCTCTCTCTCTCTCTCTCTCTCTCTCTCTCTCTCTGAGAGCTTGCAAATAAAAGAATTGTAAACTTTCTTCATGTTGTAATGTATTTGCAATAAAATCTAAATGGATCCTGTTATTCTTTAACAATATTGTTGAATAAAAAAGCAACCGAGGCATTTGTAAATTTTACTTTATCATAAAATGAAATTTAATGGTAAATTCTTTGTTTTTTTTTCCAGAAACTATTAAAGCACAGAAGAATGACAACAATATAAATCTAAATGTAATCATTCAAGGAATTAAATTCATTTTTTAATCTCGAAAATGTCTTTTTTCTGTAACTCTAATTTTAGATTAACAAGTAGCTGGAAATGCAAAATGAATGGTTCCAAAGATCCACTGATGTTACTGAGTAATTAATTGAAATGATTCAAGCAGCAAGATGAAGTATATCATGAATGAACTGAAAAATTAAAAATATTCAAGTAATTTAATTTTAAGCATTTACATGTGATATGTATGTAATTCATGTGAAAAACGTACGTTGGATCCACATACGTAAAACGTATGGAATGTATCACGTATGTCTAACACACGTGTAACATACGTTTCACATATGTTCATTAACGTACGTTAAACACACGCGGTACTTAAATCACGTTAAACGTACGTGAGGTCACATACGTATCACACATGTTTAACGTATGTGAAACGTATGTGGCACATTTTGCTGTGTATACTATACTCTCTCTCTCTCTCTCTCTCTCTCTCTCTCTCTCTCTCTCTCTCTCTCTGAGCTATATTAAACATTTTTTGGGAACAAAGGTATTTCAACAATTTCAACAAGGCCTGGCTTCCCCATTTTTGAGTCTTTTTCTCCATTTCCGGGTCATGTGACTTCAAGGTCTCTGTAATGTCAGGAAATCATTTTAGAACACAATTTTTATTCATTGGTTGCATAGCTGAAGTCTGTAGCACGTTTTTCTGCGCAATAAATATGCAATTTTTTCAATGAGTGGCACTGTAGCTCCAAGGTTGTTTATCCAATGTTTTACAGATCGGGAGCTTCAGACCTGCAGCTACTTGCAGCATTGTAAAGATATTGCCGCTCAGATAAACACGATAAAAACATTAAAACTACTGATGCACAAGAAACAGGGATCTTTTTCTTAATGTAAATAAGAGTCTATGAGTAAAGTCCACTAATGCATTTTCCAAAGGCGGTAATGTTAACTTTCTGGTTCATAGCTCCGGCCCTAATTTTTGTTCACCAACGAGGGACCTCTTGAATGAAAGCTCGTCCAATTATCTCTCTACTGTTGAGATTTTGTTGTGTGAAATCAGATTCGTTTTCCGGTAAAATTCGTCTGTATTGAAAAAACTCTGAAAATGAAAGTTCAAGTAGGGAATTTCACAGTTTTAAAAAGGGTGTACATCAAGCAATTTCAATTCTCTCCTTCAAATGATTATTTAATTTTGACACTTGCGTTTAAAATTGCAAATTCTTCTCTGACATGTGTCAAGCATTCTCAGATTAAAAATGTCCGGATAAATGTATATGCACTCTGCAAGTATAGAAACTATTTTGCTTAAAGGAACTACTTTGTTGTCCTACCAATTCTAAAAATAGTTAGAGTGATATACACATATAGTAATTCAAAATAGAAACGACAGAGCAACATTGAGAATTTCACTTAGTTGAATTTCTTTCTCTCCCTCTTTTGATATCGTAAAATCACAAAACATATGTTTCAGGTGAACTGACCTGCAATTTGAGCAACTCCTTCAGTTTGATTAATTAGTGAGTGTAAATATGTTGAGCACTTATCATTATGAACAGTTGTTCAGTTGACATAAAACATGTATTTATAAGTGAATGGATGTGCAATATTTTTCAACTATTGATACTCGATCATAACTTTTACATCAACTGCTAAATAATCATGATAATGAAAGTTGCATGTGAAAGATGTGCGAAAATCTTTATCTCTAAAGTGCTTGATTCCTAATTCGTTTCTTGGACTTTAAATGTTTACCTTCAAATATTTTTTTGCTGATCAAATACAGAAAGGCCCATTGTTAGTGATCAGTGTATTTATAAAGTTTTTTGTGCTTCATTACAGTGTGACATGAAACTTATAGGAGTGACCGGGAATCGGAGAAGACCGGGAATCGGAGAGTTCACTGTATTAACTCATCTTCACTGTATTAGCTTGTCTTCAACATAGCGTCTTTATATGGTATTGATTTTGCTCTACATCACTCTTATAAACTTATTGAAAAAGACAATAGATTTTGCAACTTGAACATGTATTAAGAAAATAACAGTATAATCATGATAATAGTTTAAGGTCTCTTTACAGGTTCCTTGTGTATCAATAAAGAGTGGACTGATGGAGCAAAGAAAGAGTTTATGTGGTGTAGTATTCATGTAATATCACTATGTTTGTGTAGCTATATAGTATTCATGTAATATCACTATGTTTGTGTAGCTATACTTTGTATTTTTAGGTCACCTGAGTCATTCAGGAGACCCATTGCTATCACAAGTTCGTTGCCGTGTGTCATTTATAGACATTTTAGTATACATCTCTTAAATGGGTATGAGGGCAGTAGTCATTGTGTTAGTCTTGGGATAAGAACTGTTCTTCATATTTAAATTTCACAAGTGTTGCATCAAATCGTGTGAGTATAAAATAATGAATGCCAAATTTTAATTTAGTTTACATCTGTTCATAAAAAAGCAAGATTTTGAAATCCATGAGATGTTCTATTAATTTCTTGCAATTAATTAAAAATGTACAGTATTTAGGTTGAACTTAAGGACAATATCATCTTAAATGTTTATGTAAATACATTCATGAATCAATGTTGGCCTTTATTACTTATCTGAGTTTGAACAAATGGAAATTGATATGATATTGTCACTGAAATATTTATTTAGAATATACCAGTATGTAATATTTTGTGGTCTCTTTACAGGTTCCTTGTGTAATGGGATGCAGTAGCCTGATTGACCAAAGAAAGAATATATGCGGTATAGTAGTCATGTATTGTTATTATGTAGCTAAACTCTGTATTTTTAGGTCACCTGAGTCATTCAGGAGACCCATTGCTATCACAAGTTCGTTGTCGTGTGTCATTCATAGACATTATAGTATACATCTCTTAAATGGGTATGAGGACAGTAGTCATTGTGTTAGTCCTGGGGTAAGAACTGTTGCCCGAAGGCCTATGTTGAGGACTGCATCAATTTCTTACCAATGAACTGACAATATAACTATTGCCCTCATCCCCATTTGATGATTGATTTGAAACAAGAAAAACATATCCTTGTAGAAATGTCAGGACTGTGATATTGTCCGATTATCTTCCTGGGGAGATTCAAAAAATTAGCCAGGGTTAGGGGGATAGCCAATCATATGTCATAAGCCAGTAGTTAATATTAATGACCTCATATATAATTTGGAAAAATTTCCATCTTAAATATATTAAAGAAGTAAGAGACAGAGGAGCAAGAGTACAATAGTTTAGGAGAGAGAGAGAGAGAGAGAGAGAGAGAGAGAGAGAGAGAGAGAGAGAGAGAGAGAGAGTTCATGTTAGTGAGACAAACAGAGCAAGAGTTCATAAACATGTTGCAAGAAAAGTGAAAGAGAGAGTCTCAAATTGTCGTAAAATGTTTAAAGAGAAAGAGAGAGAGAGAGATATTAATGAAGAATGTCAGGAAAGGGAATTAGAGAAAGAAAGAGAAAAAGAAAGTACATATTTTGGAGAGAGAGAGAGAGAGAGAGAGAAAGAGCAAGAGAACATGCTAAACAGTGAATGTTAGAGAAAAAGAGAGAGAGTATGTTAAATGAAGAAAGTCAGAGATAGAGAGACAAAGAGAGCATTAGAGTACATGTTGATCAGAAAATTGAAGGAGAGATAGAGAGAGAAACAAAGAGAAAGTACATATGTAGAAGAGAGATAGAGAGAGAACATAAGTCTGCATGAGAGATAAATATTTACATCTTCAACAGTCTTTGTCTGTGATAACATTACAAATCAATTTTGAACCCTAAAACCCAATAACTTCATAAAACATGAGTGACACAAAATGGGCGCGTCTTATAGCATAACCGAGAGATGGTATTGACTGCGCCAAGCAGTAATACATAGCATGTGCTACACGGAAAAAAAGTGGTTTTAAATTATGCTGTTTTAAAGTGTACAAATTGGAAATAATGTAAATATAACTATTAATAAGGAAATATTCTTTGAATATTATGAGGTGATAATTTTGGTCGGAGCGTGGTCAAATCTATCATAAAGCCCTTCGGGTTCTATTGGATTTAACCACGCCCCGACCGACATTGTCACCTCATAATACTAAAAGAATGATTCCTTATTCCTTAAATAGACACAGAAAGTATTTCCTTATCAGAGAATGTCTGAAAATTGTAAATGTCTGAGAGAGAGAGAGATAGAGAGAGAGAGAGGGGGGAGTGGTTAATGAAGAAGACGAAGAGAGACGAAGAGAGCAAGAGTACATGTTGCTCACGAAAGGGAAGGAGGAAGAGGAAGTACATATTTCAGAGAGAGAGAGAGAGAGAGACTAAAGGCAAAAGTTCATGTTTATCAGAGGGAGAGAGAGAATGATTGTGTAACAAAGAGAAATAGAGTACATCACTGTACATGTGTAGGAGAGGCAAAGTAAATCTTTGAGAGAGAGAGAGAGAGAGAGAGAGAGAGAGAGAGAGAGAGAGAGAGTAGCTGCAGAACTGTAGCTCTCCGGGGAAAAAAATTGACAGACCGGAGAGCGATAGGGCAACCCATTGAAAATATTGTATATTTATTGGGTAGAAAAACGTGTGCTAGTTTTCGACTGATTTACCTTATTTATACGCAAATTCTGTGAAAACAATTAGTACCATTAAATTCTTCATGTAATTTACAACTGATATCGTCTGTTCACTTGCCTCGGATAATCTTTTAAACACCATCACCAGTCCCGTAAATTCATGTGGTGCACTTTGTTTACATGTAAAAATGGCGACTCTCGATCTCGATGTAAATTCAACAAACTTGATTTTCCGAGGTCGGTAGCGTGTTTCGATGAAAGTCTGAGGCAAATAAAAAGGCGATATCAGTAGTAAATTGAATGAAGAGAGTACATGTGTAGGAGAGGCAAAGTAAATGTTTTGCAGAACAAGTTTGAGAGAGAGAAAGAGCAAGCACAAATAGAGAGAGAGAGAGAGAGAGAGAGTCAATATAATGAAGAACCTCAGAACATGTTGCTCAGAAAAGTGATTGAAAGAGATCTAGAGGAAGAGAAAGTGCATATTTCAGAGAGAGAGAGAGAGAGGAGAGAGAGAGAGAGAGAGAGAGAGAGAGAGCAAGGGTATGTTTAATGAAGAATGTCAGAAATATTGAGACAAAGAGAGCAAGAGTACATGTTGATCAAAAATTGAATGATAGAGAGAAAGAGAGAGAAATAAAGAAAGTACATATTTAAGAGAGAGAGAGAGATAACAGTGAATGAAAGAGAGAGAGAGAAAGTATTCTTAGCAGTGAATGTATGGTACAGACAGAGAAAGGAGAGGGGGAAAGTATTCACCAATGTTTAGCAGAGAATGTCAGAGAGAGTTTTTGGAGTTAAAAAAATATCTACTGGTTGAGTGTTTTTGCTATTTGATAATAGTATACCATCATTTATCTATGAATGGAAAATATATTTTAGAATAAAATCTGTTTTAAATTAGATATTCCTTACACGCAAAATTTTATATAAATCCATTATATCATTAAATAGTTTTTAAAGAATGTGGGTGGCATAATTCTAAAACAGATTATTTTTATTCAACAGGTTGTGATTCAAAGACATAGACCGCCACATCATGGACACAGCAAGCTCCAAGTATATAATACATCAGTGTTCTAAGTGTCCCGGGGACACAGAGTACCATTGTGTATCGTGTCCGTGTGATCTGTGTCCCCAGTGTAAAGAGAACCATGTAAAAGATCTCCAAACAATAGACCATGATGTTGTGTCACACCGTGATAAAATCAACTACATCCCAACACAAGAGATCTGTGTGAGACATCCAAGCCATGTTTATACAAAGTACTGTGAACCTTGTGGACTCCCCGTCTGTTTCCACTGCAGAAAACATAGAACTCACAGACAACTAGATGTTAAAACAGCCTATAAAACAAAGCAACAACAACACAGAGGAACCATTCACACCATCAGAAGTGAGGCTCTCTTTTACAGACCTGTTCTCCTGCCACAGATCAAAACTGATTTCAAAACCTGTTACACAGAATTCTCCCTCTATCAATCAGAGATGTTAACAAAGGCCCAGACACTGAAGAATCTCATTAACACAGTGAGAAAAGATTTCATGAAAAATGTGTTTTGTGATTTTGATTTCAAACACAGATGTTTAAAACAGATGATAGAAATGAGCAGACATATTGTCTGCCTTCAGGAATATGAACTCAGATATATACAGCCAGAATTTACATTCAGTGCGCTACAATTCCTCTCCTTCATAAAGACAGCCCTCCCCCAGATACATCTTACACTCCACACCAGCCAGCTCTCCATGACTGAGTCACTCAACAAGGAGGATGTGATGGAGTCACTGAGTGCAATCCAAATCACAGAGAGAGGAAACCGACGCGTAGGAAACCAGTGTCTGCTGAAACTGACGTCTGGTGCTGAGCTCCATCAATATCTCACACTGACAGGTGTTGGTTGTTGTGATCACATTTCCTGTGTGACATCAGACCGGGTCTGGGTCAGTGATGATAACAATCTCATGTTGACAGACACAACAGGTGTCCCTCTACATCGTGTGGAGAATTCATGTCGTGATAATTTATGTGGATTCCACACAGTGAACAGTGAGAGTGAACTGATTTATATAGATGAGGATTATAACATCAACAAACTGTCAAAGGATATGAAAACAACCACCACATTTATAGAGAGAACAGACTCTACATGGGAACCACAGTGTGTGTACTGGTCCCCGTCCACTGGGGATCTACTGGTCGGGATGATTAACTATGATACAGAGACAGGCAAGGTAACCCGGTACAACCAGAGTGGACAACTCACACAAACCATACAGAACAACACAGGACTGAGACTGTATAGAGGACCTAGCTATATAACAGAGAACAACAATGGGGATGTCGTGGTGTCTGACTTTGATGAGTATGGGTTTGGTGCTGTAGTGGTGACAGAGCGTGGAGGAAGACATCGTTTCTCCTACACAGGACCTCCATCAGGATCAGGACTACGGCCACGTGGAATCTGTACTGACGCGCTGTCACACATCCTGGTGTGTGATGGTACAACCTACACAGTACAGATGTTAGACATGGACGGTCAGTTCCTGTCACATCTACTGATAAGACCATCAGGGATATTCTCACCATGGAGCCTGAGTTATGATGTCAACACTCACCGTCTCTGGGTCGGATCACTGTCCAACAAGGTGGTTATATACAGGTATATCACCAGACAGGACGCTCTGACAGGTAAGTCTGAGTCATTATCATTGTAAATTATATAATATGTAGTTACAAGTCAGACATATATAGGATGTGATCTTTATCATTTGTCAATATAATGTAAGTATATATTTATATATAAACAATCAACATCGCATACTGAGATGTAAATACATTATATGTCTGTTGAATAATTGACTCATCAGATATATGTATATGTTTTTTCAGTAATAAATGAATGAATTAATTAATCAAATACATGTATATATGTGTATTATTAATTGATAATGATAATTATTCATTACAACAGACAAACATTGCTGTACCAATCATTATACAAGATGTGATGTTTGTAATCAATCTGTTCCATCTGACTGTTTGTGTCTGATGTTTGTAGATCTGAATCCAGCCACTGCTGATGTGATGGAGTCACTGAGTGAAATCCCAACCACAGGGACAGAAAAACCACAGCAAGGAAACCAGTGTCTGCTGAAACTGATGTCTCCCCCCGAGATACTTCACTCTCTTACAGTGACAGGTGTTGATCGTTGTTATCACATTTCCTGTGTGACATCAGACCGGGTCTGGGTCAGTGATAGAAACAAACTCATGTTGACAGACACAACAGGTGTCCCTCTACATCGTGTGAAGGATTCATGGAGTGGTTATATAGGATTACACACAGTGAACAGTGAGAGTGAACTGATTTATATAGATAGGAATTCTAACATCAACAAACTGTCAAAGGATATGAAAACAACCACCACATTTATAGAGAGAACAGACTCTACATGGGAACCATGGTGTGTGTACTGGTCCCCGTCCACTGGGGATCTACTGGTCGCGATGTATAACATTGATACAGAGACAGGCAAGGTAACCCGGTACAACCAGAGTAGACAACTCACACAAACCATACAGAACGATAACACAGGGCTGGGGCTGTATAGTAAACCTACCTATATAACAGAGAACAACAATGGGGATGTCGTGGTTTCGGACTTAATTACTGTAGTGGTGACAGAGTGTGGAGGAAGACATCGTTTCTCCTACACAGGACATCCATCAGGATCAGAACTATGGCCACGTGGAATCTGTACTGACGCGCTGTCACACATCCTGGTGTGTGATGATAGAACCAAAACAGTACATATGTTAGACAGGGACGGTCAGTTCCTGTCACATCTACTGAAAAGTCCATCAGGGATATTCAGACCATGGAGCCTGAGTTATGATGTCAACACTCACCGTCTCTGGGTCGGATCATGGTTGGACAAGACGGTGGTTATATACAGGTATATCACCAGACAGGACGGTAAGTCTGAGTCATTATCATTCACATTAATTAGATATAGATAACTAAGACACACAGTCCGTGTTAATTATCAGTCAATAAGATACATGTAAGACATGTTTATCTGTGTGATTGTTTGTCAATATAAACAGCTCATTGTTACAGGGTTAGCTGTATCTATTTCATTAATTAGATGTACAGTCACATGTCATTGTATTTAGTTAGTTATAATTAAAGGTCATTGTAATTAATGTAATGAGGCATGTAATTGTTATTAGTTATTTTGTTACAAGTTAATTAAATAGGTTTAATTGAATAGATAAATATTAAAGCATGTGTCCATGTAATCAATTTAATTTGTAGCTGTAGCTCTATCATTACATACCATGTATGATATTAATTAACAGCTAATTAATGACTTGTTGTAGATGAACACACACCCCGTACTGATGAGGAGGCCATGTCCAGCTCAACACCAGCCGTATAATGGAGATAGCTGGGATATTGACAGGTTGTAAATGTTTCTGTACAAATCTAGTCTGCTCTCAAAACCACACATGTTGTTTGTCACTTAGTTGAACATCTGCAGCTGAAATTGAGCTGTGTATAATTCACATGGACTGTAATACTGACTCCTGTTTATTTCACACTTTGTGATCATCCAAACATGGCTGTCTGTTGCTGAGTGTGGAATGTTATACAAGTTTTGCTTTGCTTAAAATGAATTATCATCAACATAAAATAAATATTAATATGAAGTCTATAAAAACTGAATGTAAAAAAATGAATGATTAAAATTTGTAATAGATCTTTATCAATTTGAACATTTATGGTTATCATACCCCCGCTCTGAAGGAGAGGGGGTTACCATATACTGTTTTACCCTTGTGTGTTTGTCTGTCTGTCCGCCCTTTTGTACATCCGTCTGTCTGTCTGTCAGAAAAATTTCTGTCACATTTTTCTCAACAACTGATCGTTGCCGGTGCTTAAATTTCAAAACACTCTTTGTTTAGGCATGCCATACGTTGGAATATATGTTTGTACCTGTTAAATGACGACTTTTGTTTATTTTTTGCCTAAATTTTCAAACACATTTTCGTAAAAAATTTCTCAGCAACTATTTATCGCATATGCATGAAATTATAACACATTCTTTGTTGAGGCATGCCAAACGCTGGGATCTATTTTTGTACCAATTGGACATCAACTTCCTGTTTAAGTCGACTTTGCTTATTTTGTATATTTACATCAGAGCGGGAGTATTACTAGTGAGCATTGGCTCACAGATATCTGAGTAATATCATGTTGGTGTTGATCACTAATTAAATCATTCATTAGTTTATTCTGCTTCATGTAGATGGACCAATTTTACCTGACCATGAGGGGAGAAAATAGAACACCTTCCTTGAAATCCTTACAGAGGAAGACAGAAAACAGACAATGGCTACGTAGACCACTCACTGCAATATGACGTCATTATCTTCAAGTACGCACTGACCCGAGTCACTCATGTCACCTATTACAATTTGTCTTTATCTGTCATCGTGTGGTGTGTGTCATACATCTTTCCTTTACAATTTTACATGTTGAACTTCTTCTTGAAAACTACACGGCCAATTGTTACCATATTTGATGTGAAACATTGCTACAATAAGAAGAATTTAAATTTAATATAACTGGATTATCCGCTGAGTGACCGATATCTGGACTTGTTTTAAATATCGCGCTATTATTTGAACCTGTGTTCTGTGTATATGAACTATACAGTAATTACTTATTATTCTGTCTTATCATTTTATTTCACAGTATGTTATCTGTTTTAAATAGTAATTTGTCATTTTACATTGATATCAATTGTTTAAACCGAGTTTTCCAAAGGAGAAATCCAGTTATTGAAATGGTGAAAGGGGCACGCCGGCGGGCAGCTGCGAGAAGGGTACCCCTATTGTACTGCAAATCAACTGTACATATATAAGAGATGTGCATAAAACTTGGATTTTTTGTTGTTGTAAATTTATATAAAAAAATACCAGCTGTCGAACTTGGTTATTTTCTCGCAGAATATTGCATATAGGGTACCCTCATTGTACGGATAACTCCTCCTACCGTTTTCAAGATAGGAAATTTTTGTCTTGTAGATCAATTGTACATATATCAGAGATGTGTATAACTTGGATTTATATTTTTTATTATTTATTTGTACATAAACTCTACAGTAATTAGTTTTTATACTCCCTTACATGGCTTATCAATTATATCTTAGTATGAGTGTAGTAAATTCTCATCTGACAGTATGTATTTAATTCTTTTGAATGCTTTTATAATACCCTGTAATTTAGTGATGGGAAAAAGATGTTACTTAAAATTGGGGCTTATGTCAGATGATTTTTATTTTTTCTATTTGCACAGAATAAATTTTGTTTATTGATTAAACATCATATTCAAAGGGGAGCAACTCAAATTTGTGAGTTCTTCAATTACAAAGGGATAAAGAGTTATTCCCCTTTTTGTAATATTTTCTAGATAAAGTTTGATCTTAGAACTGGTTGTTGACCCCTGACATGTTTTTATATGAAAGTTAACTGAATATCAGTAAATACCAAATATTTTAAAAAATGTCCTAAATGTATATTATTGTTGGATTTAAAATATTTCTCCCACATAAAAAAACTGACTTACATTGATCAGGTAAATAGAAAACTCGTTTTTATGTAAATAGTTTTTGAACAATATTGTAACTATTAGTTATTAGGGTCTTCCGTTTCCAACGGAAGACCCTCTTGTTATTCTACGGTTTCTTTTTCTTTATTAGGGTCTTCCGTTTTCAACGGAAGACCCTCTTGTTATTCTATTGTTTTTTTTTATTAGGGTCTTCCGTCTTCAGCGGAAGACCCTTCTATTATTCTATTGTTTCTTTTTCACTTTTCTTATTATTCTTTTTTTTTTTCTTACAAATTTTGTGCAGGCGATTTCTCGGAGATGGCTGAATCGATTTGAGTCAAATTTTCAGGGATAATGCCAGGTCATCTGAAGTTTGTACCGCCGCGATAATTTTTAAAAATTTACTTCGGGTCGGAAGTTAACGTCGTTTTACGATTTTTAAAAGCCAATTTTGTCGGTCGGGTTTCTCAAAAACGAGTAAAGATAGAGAACTGAAATTTTTAGAGATGATAGAATTACCGTTTTTCTGGTGCACCTCGGTAAAGAGAATGTCTGCCGTCACTTCCTGTCGTCACCGGAAGGAAATTTCAAAAATATAATTTTTCTACTTTTTTATTTTTTAATATTTTTCTTTGAAATTTTTACACCTTATAGTGACCCTTTTACTGATTAAGAATATGTAATTAGTTTTAAAATCGATCAAGGCATTCTCGAGAAATTAAGCGTCAAAGTTCTGAAGCGGAGTCCGAGTAGCTCAGTCGTTATAGTCGTGGACATGGCCCAGGCGACCCGGGTTCAAGCCTTGAGTGCCGCAAAATTTTTTTCTCTTTTTTTCGCTTAGATCTATGATTTTATCTTTGAATTGATAAGTTTAATCTTATATATTCAAAAATTGGACGGAAGACCCACTCGTTGCTCGCAACGAGATCGAATCTAGTTATTATTATTATTCTTTTTTTGTCTTATAAATTTTGTGCAGGCGATTTCTCGAAGATGACTCGTTCGATTTCTTTCAAATTTTCAGGGCTGATGCCTAGTCATATGAATTTTATACCGCAGGAACAATTTTAAAAAATTCACTTCCGGTCGGAAGTTATCGTCGTTTTACGATTTTTAAAAGTCAATTTTGTTGGCGATGTTTCTCTAAAACGAGTAAAGATAGAGAACTGAAATTTTCAGAGATGATAGATCTAGCAATATCCTCGTGCACCTCGGTCAAGAGAATGTTGGCCGTCACTTCCGGTCGTCACCGGAAGCATATTTAAAAAATAAAAATTTTCAACTTTTTGTTTTGATATATTTTTTCCAATTAGATGATAGTGACCCTTTTACTGATTAAGAATATGTAATTAGTTTTAAAATCGATCAAGGCATTCTCGAGAAATTAAGCGTCAAAGTCCTGAAGCGAGAGTCCGAGTAGCTCAGTCGTTATAGTCGTGGACATGGCCCAGCCGACCCGGGTTCAAGCCTCGAGTGCCGCAAAAATTTTTTCTCTTTTTTTCGCTTAGATCTACGATTTTATGTTTGAATTGATACGTTTAATCTTATCTTTTCAAAAATTGGACGGAAGACCCACTCGTTGCTCGCAACGAGATCGAATCTAGTTCTTTTTATTCTTTTTTTGTCTTACAAATTTTGTGCAGGCGATTTCTCGAAGATGGCTCATTCGATTTTCTTCAAATTTTAAGGGATGATGTGTCGGCATCTGAAGTTGGTACCGCTGTTTCAATTTCTTAATAATCACTTCCGGTCGGAAGTTATCGTCCGTTTACGATTTTTAAAAGTCAATTTTGTCGGCTAGAGATCTAAAAAACGAATAAAGATATAGGGCTGAAATTTTCAGTGAAGATAGACATCACTTTTACCTGTTGCAACATGGTCCTAAAAACGTCCGCCGTCACTTCCGGTCGTCACCGGAAGGAAATATAAAAAATCGATTTTTTCAACTTTTTGCTTTTAATTTATTTTTCTAATGTGTTGATAGATACTCTTTTACTGAATCAGAATATGTAATTTATTTTGAAATCGATTGATGTGTTCCCGAGATATTAAGCATCAAAGTCCTGGAGCGAGAGTCTGAGTAGCTCGGTTGTTAGAGTCATGGACATGTGCCCAGGCGACCCGGGTTCAAGCTTCGGATACCAAAAATTTTTTTTCCTAGTAATTTTTGTTTGCGGTGATTAACAATTTAGTCTTAAAAGTGAAGGATTTTATCTCATTTATTCAAAAATCGGACGGAAGACCCACTCGTTGCTCGCAACGAGAACGATCTAGTTATTATTATTCTTCTTGTTTTTCCTTCTGACTTCTTTTTTTGCTTTATATCTCAAAAACTATTTAACCGATTTGCAAGAAATTTTCAGGGATTATGTTAAATTATTGTCCCTTGAAGCTTGTAAAGTTTCAGCCATTAAATCACTTCCGTTTTCTAGTTACGTCATTTTAAAAAAATTCAAAAAGTGATTTTGTCCATGACTTTTCTCGTAAACGGTTGTTTATATCGGCTTGAAATTTTCTGTGATTGTAAATCTGCAGATTTACTTATGGCATTTGACCAAAAAAATGTATTTTGTCACTTCCGGTTGAAACCGGAAGTGAAACAAATTTTTCGAAAAAATGAATTTTCTGACCGAATTAAAAATGGAAATGTGTTTTGTAGAGCTATTAAGGCTGAATCTAACACTGAAAGCCGTTTTCAAATCGGATGATGCATTACAGAGATATCGGGGTTTAAAAATTGATTTTTCCGGAAATTTCGATTCCGCGTCTTTGGTTTAAAAATAGCGTAATGTTCAAAGTAAAATTAACTCGTACCAAAAATAATTGTTAAGTCGTACTTGAACACATTCGGATTTTTTTTGTTAAGTCGTTCTTGAAATCAGAAAGGTTTTTGTTAATTCGTACTTAAAATCATTCGGATTTTGTTAAGTCGTACCATCTTTTTATTTAAGTTACTCTTGTTATTGGTTTAAGAGCTCTGCTTCTTACAAGAACCTCCAGCTTTACTTCCGTTATTAACGGAAGACCCACTCGTTGCTTTGCAACGAGCTTTGCTCTAGTTATTCTTTTTTTTCTTTTTCTGACTTTTTTGGAGCGCTATTTCTCAAAAACTATCCAACCGATTCGCACAAAATTTTCAGGACAGATAAAGCATGATCGGCGCTACATATTATAAAATTTTTAAATGATGACGTCACTTCCAGTTTCAGATATTGACGATTTTGTAAATTTTTAAGGGTCATTTTGTCCACGCATCTCCTCCGAAACTAACCAAGATAGAAGCTTGAAATTTTCAGGGATTGTAGATGAATGTATGTAAATGTACCCCCATGCTTCCAATGATGAAAATTGCTCAAGGCCTCAAAGCTCGCCTGAACCTGAAAATTAGCACCAAATTTTTTCACGAAATTTTTGCACATTTTCTGTGATATCTTTTGATGTATAAATATTTTGTTAAAACATATCATGCAAAAGTTGTTTCAAATTACACGGGCTTTCCTTTAATATCAAGAAAAAGGGGCTGGCCCCTCAGATTAGGGGCCAAGAGGGCTCTAAAGTCTTCTTACAATAACTCTTTACTGAATAATAATTTGTTATTAATTATAGAAGCAAAAATGTTCATTATTGGGCTGTTTATCTATAAAGTATCATACTTAAGTCATATGTTACGTAATTAGGGTTTTCAAGGGGCCAGAAATTCAAAACTTTGATCATTAATATTTGAAAAAGGAGAAATATTTTTAAAAGCAATGTAGAACAAAAGTTGCTCAAAATAATGGTTTGTACAGTATGCTACCTTAAATGTTTTTGTTTATGACCCCATTTAGGAGTTAAAGGGTCGGCCCCTAAAACATATTTGTACATATATCTCAAGAACGGTTAACATTTCTTGAACACTTGTAGAACAAAATATGTTTGTATTTGCAAGACCTTTCATTTGATAGTAGTACCAAACTAGGGCTCCTGGGCCAGACTGCAGACTGCCAGCTTGTGGAATGTGTGACGTCACAGGAATGTTGGGTAGTACCCCATGGTATTTTTATCTCAG